>NC_056626.2:295997892-296297892 GCF_002870075.4 Lactuca sativa
GTTCCCAAGTGAATTTCGGTCCTCGCTTGGCGTTCCAGCGAACCTTCATGATAGGGATACGGCTTTGTTTCGTCTGCTTGACCTCACGGTCCATGATTTCTACATGTTCTTCCATGAAGTTGAGGCTCTCGTTGATCTCGATCTCGTCGAGTGGGATTACAAGTGTCTCGTCGGACAGACACTTTTTCAAGTTAGATACGTGGAATGTAGAATGTACGTTACGAAGTGTGTCGGGTAGGTCGAGTTTGTAAGCTACGGGGCCGACTCTTGCAAGAATCTCGAAAGGCCCTATGTACCTTGGATTAAGCTTCCCACGCTTGCCGAAGCGTATCAAGCCCTTCCAGGGTGAGACTTTGAGAAGGACTCGGTCTCCCACCTGAAATTCCAAAGGTTTTCTTCATTTATCGACGTAGCTCTTCTGTCGGTCTCTAGAGGCTTTCAATCGTTCATGGATCTGAATGATTTTCTCTGTCGTTTCCCGAATGATTTCCGGACCGGTGAGAGTACTGTCGGAAGCTTGCCCTCTTGCTAATTGGGTATCACCCACCTCAGCCCAACACAGAGGGGATCTGCACTTTCGGCTGTAGAGAGCTTCGAATGGAGCAGCCTTGATGCTCGTGTGATAACTGTTATTATTGGAAAATTCGACAAGGGGTAAATGAGTATCCCATGCTTTCCCAAAATCAACCACACAGGCTCGCAACATATCTTCCAGTGTTTGGATGGTCCTCTCACTCTGTTCGTCGGTCTGTGGATGGTAGGCTGTGCTCATGTCCAGCCTTGTTCCTAGGGAACGTTGTAGTGATTGCCAAAATCTTGAGGTGAACCTACTATCTCTATCGGAGATAATGGACATAGGTACACCATGCAACCGTACAATTTCCCTAATGTATGTTCTCGTAAGTTTCTCCATCTTGTCGGTTTCTTTGATAGGCAGGAGTGTGCAGACTTGGTCAATCTATCAACGATGACCCATATGGTGTCAAGTCCACCCGTCGTCTTGGGCAACTTGGTTATGAAATCCATAGTGATCCGCTCCCACTTCCACTCTGGAATCTCTGGTTGTTTCAGTAACCCAGAGGGCTTCTGGTACTCGACCTTAACCTTTGCACAAGTAAGGTATTTACTTACGAAGGTAGCAATATCTACTTTCATATTATGCCACCATTATTGCTTTTTAAGATCCAGATACATCTTATCGGAACCTGGGTGGACGGAATACCGAGTGTTGTGTGCCTCGGTCATGACCAAGTCTCGGAAACCACCTTGTTTCGGGGTCCAAATCCGGTTCATGAAATATAATGCTACGTCACCCTTGGCTTCGAAGTTCTTGTCCATTCCCATAAGGGATTCACTCGACACATTTTCAGGTTTCATGGCCTCAAGTTGAGCCACCTGATTTTTGCTTAGTCAGGTGTGAATGGATGGTTATCGATAATGACTTGACTTTGTGACCAGAATATTCCTTCCGACTTCGGGCGTCTACTACTACGTTGGCTTTACCCGGATGATAATGAATATCGCATTCGTAGTCACTGAGTAACTCGACCCACCGTCGTTGTCTCATGTTGAGCTCCTTCTGATCGAAAATATGTTGTAAACTCTTGTGGTCGGTAAAGATAATGCTCTTCGTTCCATACAAGTAATGTCTCCAGATCTTCAGAGCAAACACTACTGCTCCTAGTTCATGATCGTGGGTCGTGTAGTTAACCTCATGTGTCTTCAACTGTCTCGAGGCGTAGGCGATGACCTTACCTCGCTGCATCAGAACACATCCGAGTCCTTGATTTGATGCATCGCAATAGACTACGAAGTCTTCTATTCCTTCGGGAAGGGATAGTATTGGTGCGGTGCACAAGGCTCGTTTGAGCGTTTGGAACGCTCTTTCTTGCTTCTCTTCCCAGTCAAAGGCCACACCTTTCTGGGTCAGGATTGTAAGAGGTTTCGCTATTCGGGAGAAGTTCTGAATGAACCTGCGGTAGTAGCCAGCGAGACCTAGGAATTGACGAATTTCTATAGGCGTCTTTGGCGCTGACCAGTTCTCAATGGCTTTTATTTTGGATGGGTCCACGTGGATTCCCTCTTCGCTTACCACGTGTCCTAAGAATTCGACTCTTCAGATCCAAAATTCACATTTCGAGAACTTCGCATAAAGTTTCTCCTTTCGTAATGTCTCTAGAACTTGTCGCAGATGATCACCATGCTCATTCTTACTTCGGGAGTAGATCAGGATGTCGTCAATGAAAACGATGACGAACTGATCTAAGTAAGGTCGGCATACTCTATTCATCAGATCCATGAAGACTGCGGGCGCATTGGTCAATCCGAATGGCATTACCACAAACTCGTAGTGTCCATAACGAGTTCGGAAGGCTGTCTTCGGCACATCCTCCTCTAGCACTCGTAACTGGTGATATCCAGATCTCAGATCAATCTTAGAAAAATAGTTCGCCCTTTGCAGTTGGTTGAATAGGTCATTTATGCGTGGCAAAGGGTAACGATTTTTGATCGTCAATTTGTTGAGTTCTCTGTAGTCAATACACATACGGAATGATCCGTCTTTATTCTTAACGAACAAGACCAGTGCTCCCCAAGGTGAGAAACTTGGTCTTATAAAGCCCTTGCTGAGCAGTTCGTTAAGTTGACCAGAGAGTTCCTGCATCTCAGCTGGTGCTAAACGGTAGGGCGACTTGGCTACTGGGGTAGCTCCTGGGACTAAGTCGATTCTGAACTCGACTTGTCGTTGTGGAGGTAACCCATGTAGTTCTTCTGGGAAAATGTCGGGGAAGTCGCTCACTACTGGGATGTTCTTTAGTTCTTTCGTTTCTAGGCTCGCGTCGATGACGTGAGCAAGAAATGCGTGGTATTCTTTGCGCATATATTTCTGTGCTTCAATACTAGATATAATGCGAAGACTCGCACCAGGTTTGTCGCCGAAGACTATAAGGGTTTCGTTAGACGGGAGGTTTAGACGGACTGCTTTCTTGTTGCACATGATGTCGGCGCGATGAAGACTTAACCAATCCATGCCGATAATAACGTCGAAGCTTTTTATTGAGACCGGCATAAGGTCGATTGGGAATGAATGGTTATATAAGGTTAGAAGACAACCTAAATATATGCTATTAGTACTTTCAGTTTTCCCATTGGCCATTTCTACTGTGAATTGTTCAATAAGTGCGTGTGGTTGATGCTTAAGTATGTGAGCAAATTTGTGGTTTACGAAGCTTCGCTCCGCTCCACTATCGAACAGAATGCATGCATAGGAGTTATCAAGGAGGAACGTACCCGTCACCACTATCGGGTCAGCTACTGCTTCCTCGTGGCCTATTGCTAGTACCCTCCCTGCTCCTCCAGCATTCCACGCTTTGGGGCAGTCCCTTTTAAAGTGGCCTGCTTTGCTACACCCATAGCAAGTTGGGCTCGCGCCTGATTCGGGAACTTGGGAGATCAGTTGTGTCGGGAACTTAGAGAAACGGACGGTGTGTCCTTTTCTGTTGCAGTTAGAACACTGCATTTCATGGCAGGCGCCGTTGTGGTGGTAGTTGCATTTGTTGCACTTGGGCAAACTTCCAACATACCGACTTACCGGAGCAGTAGCTGCAGTAGGGGTTACCGCGACATGCACTGCCACGATTTGTTGTTTCTTTGCAGCTCGCTGCTTCTTCTTCTCATCCCAAAACTTCCACTTGGTGCCAGCGGGTTTTGAGGGTTCTGGGATGGCTAGGGTGGTTGTGGTTGCAGGGGTCTTGACTCCATGGTCAATGAGTCTTTGTGCCAAACGCTTGGCACTGTCGAAGGTAGCGGGGTTCGATCCTAAGACATTCCCCTGGTATGGAGGCATTAGCCCCCATACGTACCGTTCGATCTTTTTCCCTTCAGTGGGAACCATATTGGGGCAGAGGGCCACTAGTTCGCTAAATCGGGCAGTGTAAGCGATCACATTGGTGCCCTTCATGGTCAGATTCCAGAGTTCATGTTCCAACTTCTGGACTTCGCCCCTCGGGCAGTATTCCTCAGTCATGAGGTCCTTCATCGTTTCCCAGCCCATGTCGTTAGCCACGACGAGAGTTAGGGCTTTAACGTGGCCGTTCCACCACGTTAGGGCTTTTCCCTCAAAGGTGCATGCGGCATATTTGACTTTGCATGCAGCAGGGCATGAACAGATTTCGAAGACTGATTCAGTCTTCTCGAACCATTGCGAGAGATCAATGACTCCGCCGGTGCCATAGAAAGGCTTCGGCTTGCAGTTTGTGAAATCCTTGTAGGAGCACCCTTATGAGCGCACAGGGATTTCGATCGGAATGGATTCCACAGGGGTTCCACCTCTACTGGCATCTGATGAGTGATACTGAGCCTTGGTAGTTGCCACTGCTGCAGCTACGACAACATTCAGGGCTGCAGTATCGATGACCGGAGGCGGTGTAGGCGGTGGGGGTGCATGATTATTCCTATTCCTGGGAGATTTGCGAGGAGACATCTTTCAGCTATAAGTTTATCAAGATGAGAAAGATGGTAAGGATCAATTTGTAAGCAACGTGAGAGTGACACATGGACTAACTAACCATAGCCCAACAGTTGGATGAGTGTTTGAAATCACAAAGAAATAATAGTAGGAATACACAAGTGTACAGATTTCTCCCACAGATTAGATAGATTTCAATAGCACGGGTATTACTGATGTAATATGCTCAAGGAAAAATCGACCTAGCATTAGGTCTTACATCATAGCAAAAGGATAAGTTTGACAGTTCTTTGATTCCTAATTAGAGTACTGAAAGTTAGGAATATTTTATAGACAAGTGCTACTTAGAGCACAGATGTTTAAAGGCTAATCCCTAATCAAAAGACAGAGATGTACTAGACATCATCTAATGGCGATGGGAATTCCTCGGGCGAGCCCTGAGGTCGGACACTTGGCGAAACACCTCTTGAAGGTGTCGATCCTGAGCTCTCTGACGAGCTCGAAGTTCTAAGACTTCAGCACGGGAGGCAGCCAGCTGTTGCTGCAGAGTTTCGTTGCTTCTCCGGGTCTATTCCATGTCTTCTTCAAGATGGCGGATGCGGACTGTGTTCGGCATCAATCTCCATGACCCGGTCGATGGCTGCTCAACCTTGCTCGACATTACGAGCTATCCTGCGGATGATTACCGGCAGAGCTCTGTCAGCAGAGCCACCATCACTGATGTTGTAAAAGGTTCGGTCCCCAAAGTATGGTAAGGTTTGACCCTGCTCATCACTCCAGCGATTTAAGTCGTTTGCCCACATGGGAGTAGGACCTGGAAAAGTTGGTCGAGGGTTATTGTTCGGGGCTTGACCTACAAGCGGTAGGTTGTTGACTTTAGGCTCGGAGTGGGATCCATCAGAAAAGCCTTCTGCGAGGTGATCATCCAAAGGGATTGGATGCTCATCTTTGGGCTCTTCATCGATCCACCCGACATTGCCTTCATTTGGAAAGTACGGGTCGCCATGATGGAATCCAGCCATTTAGATCTACGCGAGAAGAGAGGTATAAGGATATAGTACACGTGTAACTAGTAGTACAAAAATACACCCATTGTATTTTAAGTTTAAGTTCTACTGATCTTCTTATGGTATTGTTGGTAAGTTTTTAGACTTGCTAACATATCACAACCATTGTAGGGCATATGCTAATCAATCCTAGGACCAGCATAGTTGATCAGGCTATGCCATTCCCACGACTGACCATACATCCCCGAGCTCACTTGTGATATTCAACAATCGTAATACTTTTGTTCTTGTCATTGTGACACTGATTTTAGTATCAATGCAGACTAGTATACTTAATTAAATATTTTAATATTTAAAGTATAGACTCTTGGTCAGAGTGTTTTAATCCCTTTTGGGTTTATAGATTAGTATACCCTTTATGGGTTGATATACTTGATTCACTATAAACAATGCTCTGATACCAATCTGTCACACCCCAAAACCAAGAACGGCAGAAACGTTCTGGGGCGGAGGACGTCATGTATAGTATCACAACACATTAAATGTAAATAAGCAAACAACATCATCCATTGCATTAAATATATAATTTTAATACAAGTGTGTTCTGTACAGTTATAGACACCAAAAATAATGTAACACAAAATAATATGAGATGAGTCTTGAATGCACTCCATCTTCTCAAAAGCTGGCCTCGGTACCTGTCTACTGATGACCTGAGAATACAAGTTATTTTGAAAGAGTTTATCAGCATTAAGCTGGTGAGTCCATAAGTATTTTAGTGTCAATGTTTGTTGTCAAAATGTTTGAACCTATCTCAATGTATAAGTTTGTAAAAATGTAAGTAAGTGTTTGAAAGTGTTTGTAAAAGTTTGAATCCCTCAGAAAATCCTATATTTTCTATTAAAGTAACCTTCTACCAAGGCTTAACTGTCTTGTGTACTCGTTTGTTGTAAAAGTGTGTAATTACCCAAGTATAACTATCATTTAATGAAATATAGTTTGTACATTAATGCTTAAGTGAGGTTATCACTAAAATATGTAATGGGTAAATCATTGTAGTACTGTAGTTTTGTATAATAAGAACTACTGTTGTACTAACTACTACCTTAAATCGGATTTATATTAAGGTATAATGTGATAAATTGCACCATGCCATCGACTGGTAACAACGACATAATGAATGGTCGTAACAAAGAAATGATGTTTGGCACCCGCAGACCTGCAAGTCCGGCTGTAGCTAGCAGCAACGTGTAGGATAGTCAATCCAGTATAGATCTATACGCAAACTCACGCTCTCCCTCCAAGAGAATTCTGGCTACAACTCGGGACATGACATTTAAGGCATGCACCGATACAGTGGATCACAATTGTTAACGTATTCATGTATATGTAATGTTTCTTGTTCTAGTATAGTTGTATATGTTCATGTTTCTAGTATAGCTGTATATGTACTTGTTTCTAGTATAGCTGTATATGTACTTGTTTCCAGTATCGCTGTATATGTTCATGTTTCTAGTATAGCTGTATATGTACTTGTTTCTAGTATAGCTTTATATGTACTTGTTTCTAGTATAGTTGTATATGTACTTGTTTCTAGTACAGTTGTATATGTACTTATTTCTAGTATAGATGTATATGTTCATGTTTCTAATATAGTTGTATATGTACTTGTTTCTAGTATAGTTGTATACGTACTTGTGTTACCCCGATGGTAACTAACTATTGATGTACTGATAAGTATGAATATGGAAGTACTTTTATGTCTATACATGTATATATGATATATAAGTAATATGGAAACGACGTTCGGATGGTCACCCGAAATCCCACCAGACCACATCCAAATCGAGAAAAAGGAAATAGGGCGGATGGCCTTCCTAAGCCCTTTAAACATTATTTATATATCTATACATATATGGGCATGCAATTGATAATATAAAGGCATAAATAAGTTTTGAAAAGACATTTGAAGATAAATATAATTTCAAGAGAAGATCGGCTTGATGTCAATCTATAGTACAATTTGAAGGCATAAGTTGATAAAACGGTTTAAGTATAAGAAGCATTTGTTTGAATCACAGTCTGAAAATAAGTTTGGATAGTAAAAGAGTTTGTAAAACATTTCAAAGTAAAGCAGTTTGATAAACAGTTTGAACAGTGGTAAAAATCGTTGTTTTCCTAGTTATTAATCACATGTGATTGAATGCAATCACATGTGATTGAAGCAATAACTATAAGTATTTGACTTGTATCCCCCCCCATAAAGTATTTAAAACATTTAAAATAATTTCAAAGGTTGATTCAAGGGGTATGAACTCACTTGCGGTGAGTTGTACGAATTGCAGTGTCGGATACCGTGCTAGGTGGCAAACGGAGACTTGTTTACACGCACGAGCCTAGTTATCATATAATAAGCATATATATAACTAATTAGACAAATAATAACTTAATAAATAAGTTAAAACACTTAGGAACATGCAAACACTTTTTATAAGTGTTATAGGTCCTAATGGTTGCATCTAAGTTGCTACGGGACAAGGCAAAAGGGTTTGAAACATCAAATGGCCTTGCATAAGAGTTCACCACCCAACAAACCCCACCCTTTGGAGTTTACGGCTGTAAACTCATGGGTTTATGGCCGTGAACTCCTCACTTGGTGGTTTCGGGTGTTTTATGGTGTTATCTTGATTCTAGAACACTCCTAGCTTTGTTGGAATAACACATGAAATAGTTTAAGGCCCTAGAATTCTCCATAGGGGAGTTTACGGCCTATAGCCCATATACCCTAGAGTTTACGGTCGTAAACCCCTATGGGGTCTTGGATTTTAATTCATTTAAGGCACTTGCACATCAAGGATAGCTTCCATGATTTTATCTAAGGCTAATGGGGACAAGAGGCACACATTTGTGCCTTCACTTGGAGTTTACAGCCCAAGTGATGTTCCTTGGCCGTAAACTCCCTTTAAGGGATGTTCTTGATGTCTTTTACTCCTCATTCAAGTCCTAGGTGTTCAAGGGTAATTGTCTTAAGGCCTTAGGGGTGTTTGGAATGCTTTTTACCCTAGAAAAAGGGGTTTACGGCCCAAGAGATATTCTTGGCTGTAAACTCCTATAACTTAATGATTTTGAAGTGTTTTGATGTCTAAAATAGGTACAAGCATTTGAGGGTTATGGTCCTTAAGCTTTAGGGGTAGTTTAGGGCACTAAATGCCCTTGAAAAGTCCTTGGCCGTAAACTCCTATTACTTGTTGGTTTTGGATGCTTTCTAGTCTCTAAAGATCATACACAAGGTCCTTAATAAGTTGCTTAACAAGAAAATGGGTCTAGGTAGTCTTAAAGCTCCATTTTGGAGTTTACTCCCCAAGAATGTTCTTGGGCGGTAAACTCCCAGATCTTGTAATCTAAACATGTAATTGATGTCATAAAGCATCTAACAAGTATTGAAACACATTTAGTAAAGTAGACTCACAATCTGGGATGAAAAACCTGAAGATCCGTCAGAGAGAATATGGCTTTTCTCTATTTGGAATTGTGAATAATGAATTAATTTAATTTAGAAAACTATTTATAGTCCTGGAATATTTTAGCAGAAAATATTTTTATTCCTGATATAGGACTGCAACATTATGAAACTTGGAATGCTCAAATTTCACAAAACCAGGAGCATCCACTCTCCTGATATCTCCTTAAACAGAAACCCTAATGTACACAAACTGGTTTGGAAAAGTGTGAAAATCACTGAAACTGGACTAGCTTCTATTGAAAAGATAATGTTCGTACAAATGGAAATTTCGGGTTGTCACACAGGATGAGGATGGGAACTTAGGAAAGCCTATGATATACTCCAGTGAGCTTAGTAGGTTGCATTGGTGAAGTAGAGAACCTAGGGGTAGCCTCGAAGGTGCTACGGTAGATATCGTTTTGCTGTTTAGAAAACATTTAGTATATCGGTGGAGTAAGTGACTAAGAGGATTCGGGAGGATTGCTGAGGAAAGTATGGATAGGTGTGGAAGGTACCATTAGGCCCGTACTACGGAAAACACGGGATCCATACTCGAATCAGTGAGAGTCTTGGAGAATCTAAGAAGCTTATGGGAAGGATAATTCTTGGTTATGCCTTGATCGTGGGAATAGCTGCTTTGCAGAATGAGGATGAGCACGTATGGGAAGGACCAGGGTTGGTCCCGGCTCCGATGGTGAGCTAGTAAGTGGAAGGACTGTCAGGGTTTTGAGTTTGCTTTGGATCTCTTGTATCAGGCGGTAAGGCTTTGAGTTTGCTTTGGATCTCTTGTATCAGGCGGTAAGGCTTGATTGTGCGATCTATTGCACTTTCGGGACCGGAGAGTTTGTATTGGGGGTAATTTGTAGCCCGGTTTAGAGTAGAGGTTTCTCCAGCTATTGCAGTTCAGCTATTGACGATTGAGCTGGTGAATGTATCAGGGTGCGAGACCCTGAATGTGGTGGATCCCAAAGGCCCAGGGCACAAGATCGATTTGGAGTACCTCGAGAAGAGAGGTTCACGTTATGCTAATTTAGTGAAGGGTCTCGGGAAGAGACCCATGAAATTTGGATCAGCTTTTGAGAGGCCATCACGTCGGGTTCAGTGTAATGCTTGTGGAAACTTCACGATGAAGGTTCATTCCAAGGATTTGGAGTCTCAATGGGATTGGAAGGAAGTGCTACACCATTCCCTCAGGGTGATCGAGGTAACACAGGAGGAAGGGTCAGGATTCCTTTAGATGTTTCCGGAAATGCTATTTTCTGCCATTTTCAATGGATGTCGGGAATTTGCATCACTTTGGAATTGTGATAAGTTGGAGCTCGGGTCGGTTCTCTTCTATAGTTTAAGTGTGAAAGGGTTGTCAGATGCCAGTCAGCATGCTGAGGAATCTTTGAGGAATCTTCAGACGCACGTATCTCATGGAACGGGTTCCGAGTGTACCGTGATTGCTCCGAGTCGTTGTCGGAATCTGTTCAGCGATCTGCGTTGCTATATATGACATCCCCATTTTCACGGCCATAAAAGACCGATTTTGTTTATGCTTTATAAAAATCAGAGTACCTCTTTTAATAAAATGTTGCGGAATTTGTTCGTAGTAAAACATGATAAATACGTTATCAAATCATTTCCGAAGAAAAGTATTTTTTCATTTTAAAACATTTGGGATGTCATCGTCAATACAGAAACATAAGCATAAACAGAACTTACATTCATTATCACTAGTGATTTATATCTCCTTAATCTCTCAGTGTAATGTGACTTCATATCAACACCTGTGATATGAATAAACTGAGTGGGTCAGGTTGGGAAACTTGGTGAGTACATAGGGTTTTCAACCCACAATAATATAATTATGATGTTTAATCATCAAACAGTTAGCCCAATTACCCATCCCCATTATCTTCTTTACTCTTAAGGATCTACCCTAAGAATCAGTTATTTCTCATTCATTCATTCCTAAGGATTATCCTATGGAATAGGTACGAAGTCCATCGTTGTCAATGACACAACTGTCAGGCACAGCTGCTAGTTCTATCACTTAGGTGTAGCTGCCAGAATTATGACATTTTATGTGACGCACATCTGCTAGTATTGTCCTTCGAGCATAGCTGCTTGGGTTATCTCGTTTATTGACAATATCGTTTTCGAGATTCCACTCGCAATACATGTCAACGGGTTTTTAGAGTACACTGGTGAACACATCGTTCACAACACCTACATGTTGCGAGCCTGCTAGTGTTCCACTGGACTGTCTAGAATAGTCCGTGGTTGTCATCCATACTCTGCTAGATGACGGGGCCAGCATTTGGGAACAAGGCTTCTCATATCGTCCACCTCTCACCCTTACCTCATGGTCTATATCACCTCTCAACTCATCATCCAACTAATATTTCATCTACCCATGTTTTATCCAACATATTACATAGATATAAATACATATACAGTTTAAATCATATAAAACATGTATAAAATCGTTCATCTAGCATAGATAGCAAGTATACAAATAATATGCACACATAACACGTAGTTTATATAAAATACTTCATATCTATGTGTAACATGAAAGGGACCACGCACTGACTTGATAAGGTGGTGACTTGGTACTCGGACAACGCTTCGTTTACTTTAATATAATTTCCTTCGACGAAACCTAGTATTATCACCACTAGAGTATAGTATATCATCCGCCGAGACTAATTAATAGTCTAGCTATTGTTGAAACATAAAAGTGACCCTCTTGAACTAAGGTACCGCAATCATATATCAACCGCAACAGTTCTCCATCAGCAATCATCTCAGCACCCGGAGTCAACACGTCTTCAGCATCCGCAGTCTTTGTTATTTCCTTTACTTATGTTTATGTAATGTACTCTATTATCCAGCATGCCTTGCACGGCTGCTTATAAAGTAGTTGTTTATTTCTGAGACTCTATAAATAGAGACTCTTTCTAATGTATTCAGTGTGAACTCTTAACTTCTTAATACATAAGATTTCTTCTTCAACCATCTCTCTTATCACTCGATGACTTGTGAATTACTCTAAATATATTTCTAAGTTATCTTCTTCACTTCTCTATCTTACTACTCTTCACACTCTAAACTACTACTGAAACATAACCTCTCTTCGGAGCAAGTCTTCTAGACTTAATCACTAAAGTTGATCTTCCTTACTAACTCGGAGTGAATGCATTCCTTTTTATGAGTCAGTTTAAGTGTATTCTTGATATAACAATTGTTGTCATTTATATTTCTTTAATTTCCGCAACTAACTATCTAACTATCTAACTATATTATTGTTGAGCTTTTAGATCCTTTGAGATTAACTATTCCGCAATATGCTTGTTCTAACGTTTGTTCAAGTGTGTCTCCAAGTTTTTCTCTCAACAATTGGTATCAGAGCCAAAGTGGTTGCTTTTTGAATATCGGAACTCTGATTTTCTCATTAAGCCTTCTATACCACTAAAGCACATTTCTCAAAAACAAAAAATAAAACAAAATGGCACAATCGTTATCTCTGAATGTCTCCAATAGTGTTGGTGGTTCTAACAGAGCTCTAATACTCTTAGCAAATGAATATCATCATTGGTCACAAAGAATGGAGAGTAACTTAAGAAGACTGGGTAGAGATGTATGGCGATCCGTGGAAGAAGGACCACACGTTCCAGTCCTCACACCAGTCCAAACTAACGATGCGGCAACCAGGCTAGGAGGAGGTTAACCAACCATGAGCCGTCCCACCAAGGATGATCTCGATAAAATGGAAAATGATGCTGTTGCTTTTTATGAAATTTCTTGTGGTGTTGCTCCTGACAACTTTGATATTATCATAGACTGCAAGTCAGCAAAAGAGATCTGGGATATACTCAAAAACCTGTACGAAGGCTCAGTACAAGCACAATATAAGAAGCTCACTACCGCACTTAACAAATTCAACAACTTCAAAGCTCATGCGGGTGAAAGTTTGGAAGACTCCTTCAAGAGATTCAACCTGATAGTCACAAAGTTATTAAATGTTGGTACCATCCGCAGCAACCATGAAACCAATCTTCAGTTCCTTAATGGCTTAAGACAACATTGGACTACGGCTAAAATGATAGTCCAAGGTGATAGGAAGATTCACTATTTATCACTCTACAAACTCTATGGAGAACTCCAAGCACAAGAATCCACTGTACTCAAAGATTGTGCTGACTTCAGAGGACCGCTTGCTCTCATAGCACAAGCTCCACCGCAGTCACCCTACTCTTCATCGTATGATACCCCACCACAGTCATACAAAGAAGATTCTGAGTATGATGAGGAATAAAAATTTCAGAAGGCTATTGCTCTGGTTAGCCAACAGTTCAACCGCATACCGTCTTCTTCTTTCCGCAAGAATCAACAATCCAACTTCATCAGAGTCCTCCAATCACCACAAAGAAAATTCCCACACCACAAACCTCACCTCCACCATCCCAAAATATTCCATCTCCTCACTCTTCACCCAAAAACAACACCCTCAATAGGCCTGAGACTCCTCCTCACCTTAAAAATATTGAGGAAAATATGTCATCAGCAAGTTCCACAGACTCTCCTGCCACAGCCCAAAGGAAACACGATTGGAAAGCGGCCAAGCTTGTAGAAATCATATGGAGAGAATGCGGATTTGATATAATGATAGATGAGTCGTTGATGAACTCATGGGTCAATCCGCTCTGCAGGCTACTGGATAAAGACTACACTCCACATCTCACATATGCTGAACCCCCCCCCCCCTCCGATGGTTATTTGGATATTCCAATTTCTCCCAATGCCAAGTATTTCGCAGTTTTTGAGTCCTTTGACTGCAGTCTCCCTGATCACAAACGACTGCCTATGGAATTTGGAAGACTCAATCGCTTTTATGCGAAGCATGGCTCATCTGTGGAAAACATATGGTCTAACGATAGACCATCCGTAGTTAAAAGTTACAAGATGCAGAAGTTCATGAAGGCTGACTTTGTTCAATACATTCTTACCAGAAAAAAGCATGACTACATACGTACTCAGGCAGACTTTCCTAGCATGAATCCGGAAGAAATATTCCTCATTGCCAGAGTATTCCAAAACAAGGCAGAGAAGCATCTGAAGATGCAAATGGCGCTCGACAAAGCCAAATCCTTTCTAAGGAACATAGTTTGTGACTTTGCCCAGATCGATGCGGATATCCACCCCACCATCATCAGGAAGTTTGATCTCCCCCCACTAGAACCTGTGCCAATGCCCACCGAAGGCTTTGAAGAAAGATCATTAGGCACAACAAACTTTCCTGGACTTGGGATCATTTTCAAATGGAAGACGGACAACGTCAAATACTTCATTCCGATAAATTCTATGCACCGCCTGCCCAAGAAACAACTTGACATCTGCAAGACCGCAGTAGAAAGATCAAAGCACACTACTGCTGAAGTCAAGTTTGAAATTTCTAGAAGAATCACTTGGCTTGAAAATGTCAGAAAATTATGGTGGTTTTTATCAAGTTTCTCAAACTTGACACCTGAACCGAAGTTAAAGAGGTCACTTAGGGGGAGATTGTTGAAACATAAAAGTGACCCTCTTGAACTAAGGTACCGCAATCATCTATTAACCGCAAGTATTCCCCATCAGTAATCATCTCAGCACCCGTAGTCAACACGTCTTCAGTATCCACAATCTTTGTTATTTCCTTTACTTATTTTTATGTAATGTACTCTATTATCTTGCATGCCTTGCACGACTGCTTATAGAGTAGTTGTTTATTTTTGAGACTCTACAAATAGAGACTCTTTCTAATGTATTCAGTGTGAACTCTTAACTTCTTAATAGACAAGATTTCTTCTTCAACCATCTCTCTTCTCACTCGATGACTTGTGAATTATTTTGAATATATTTCTAAGTTATCTTCTTCACTTCTCTATCTTACTACTCTTCACACACTAAATTGCTACTGAAACATAACCTCTCTTCGGAGCAAGTCTTCTAGACTTAATCACTAAACTTGATCTTCCTTACTAACTCAGAGTGAATGCATTCCTTGTTATGAATCACTTTAAGTGTATTCTTGATATAACAATTGTTGTCATTTATATTTCTTTACTTTCCGCAACTAACTATCTAACTATCTAACTATATTATTGTTGAGCTTTTAAATCCTTTGAGATTAACTATTCCACAATATACTTGTTCTAACGTTTGTTCAAGTGTGTCTCGAAGTTTTTCTCTCAACAGCTATTATTACTATTATATAAGCGTTAAACAATACTTACATAACCCATAATAATAGCCCAAGTACTTATTATAAGCTCCTAATAATGTTACTATAATTAAATAAAAGCAATATTAAAAATAGTGTAGGCATAGCTCACTTACAACGGGTTTTATAGAAAACTGGGCTTTGCTTGGAGCAGCGTTCCCGAGCCGAAAAACTCTTCTTTTTGGAGCCGCCGAGCACTCCGGGGCTTTCACCTCGTGCTAGGGAGGTTCCCTAGGCTTTTCGGGAGGTTTCGGGGCCAGAGAGGGTCTAGAGAGAGAGTAAAGAGAAGAAAGAATGGGAAAGATGTGAAGAAAATGAGGGTGGGAGATGTTCTATTTATAGGGTGAAAATGGCTGAACTTGGTGCCACATGTCACCATTCAGTGGCATGACTTAGGGAGAAAGCAATGGCCAAGATTGTGCCACATCACCCATTTTCGCACAACACACTTCCGACTTCTAAAATCCGTAACTTTCACATACAACCTCTTTTTTTGATGTTCTTTATATCCACGCGTAGGTGAAAATAAGATCTACAACTTTCATTTTGATTTCGTCTGCTAATTCTCAGCCGATCTTAAATTTAACAGTACGAGGAGATTATATTGTTAAATGTCCGTGTAAAATTCATAACTTCTACATACGGACTCCGTTCTCGTCTGTCTTTTTATATTTGAGTTCCTATTAATGAGATCTTCAACTTTAGTTTAGGTCGCGTAGGCCAAAAACCGCTCGAACTAAAATTTGAGTTTCGGGTCGTGCACTGCTATGCCAAATGTTACAAAATTCATAACTTCCACATACGAAGTCAGATTTGGGCGTTCTTTTTATGGACGCTCTTAGTTTAACATATTCTACGAATTTTTTTTAGATTAATAAGGCTAAAAGGTCCTCTATTACGTCTCCCTGTATCGTGCCGATTTTGCCGAAAAACTTGGACGGACCATAACTTCTTCGTTATAACTCGGATTTCAACGTTCTTTATATGTATGGAACCCTTGAGACGTATTCTACAACTTAGTTAAGATTATTTATTCTAAATAATCTTTTGTCAAAAATTTATTTTCGACCCCTATTATCTCTAAGTTGACTACCCCAGATCTACGGGCGTTACACTATAGGCGTCAGATGTTTGGCCACGTCATCGAGGATTTCCCATAGGGGGTAAGTCCGTTCTATTTTCGTTGTGATTAGGTGGGCAACAAGGAGGTCGATTGTCTAATAATCGGGGAGGAGTACTGAGTTCACCTGCACCAGTCATTTCCAGGGTTGGTACGAGGGAGTTATAACTAGTTTTCAGTAGCCTAGTTGTTGGTGTTTAGAAGAACAATCGGGATTACCGAGGGAAGAATTGTTGTTGAGGTTATGGTTAGATCATTTGTCCTTTGGACAACAAATTCTGAGTGTGATATCATTTTAAGCATCTGAATTCATTGATATGGTTACGATTCAAGAGATGCTAGTTGTTTTTTGGAAGTTGCGTTGTTTTAGGAAGGGTTACTTATGGTGCACTAGTTTGGTAAGCACCGGTCATCAGCAGATTGATAATTGGAGCGTAAGAAGGATTGAGAATCTTTCAATTTTCTTGTGCCTGGTGGATTTAGTCAAATCTAAATGGGGGAGAATCGTGCAGGTATTCAGGATAGGAACATGTATGAGATCCGAATGAGTTTCTCATCCCCAACAAGGAAAATGGTGGCTCATAGTGGTTGTTTGGTTTGAGGGTTGTCCGAGTTGGAGTTCGGTAAAATTTCCCAGCGTATGAATCGCATCTTATTGGTGCTTGATAGCAGAATTTGGGGACTGAAGTTGGGGTTCCGGTCATCGATTGAGTTCGGTTTGGGTGTTTAGTCAAGTGTGTGCTCGACTCTGTATGCGATTCGAAGTGATAACCTAGGGGCAAGGGATTGGTTTGTGTTGGTGTTAGGGCGGAAGTATTGTAAGACTATGGGGGTTCCATAGTATTTAGTAGCAGCCAGATGGTAGGGGAAGTGTTGTAAGGCTGCGGGGGTTCTGTAGCATTCACTAGAAACCAAATGGTGTGGGAATAGTTGTAAGACTACAAGGTAGCCGTAGCATTCACAACTGGCCAAATATTATGGGAAGTGTTGTAAGTCTGCGGGTGTAGATGTAGCATTCACGAATTCGTTCAGATGGCTTAGGCCAGGGTGGACTAATTCGCAAGGTTATGAGTAGGTCGCAACATAATTAGGATAAGGGAAAAGTAAGTTGAAGGAGACCAGGTATGATGTAAGACTACATTTATTCTGGTACCATTCACCTTTTGCGTTAAATTCAATGGCAACACGTTGTCAGCCTATCATGATCAGATGGATCAAATGGATGGAAGGAGCCATGAGTAGCAGTATAAGTAAGGAAGTTATTTTCAGACGACGTATCCTTCGGAGATCATGTGGGACTGTTGTACATGTGTACTGGCTCTGTGATCAGGTAGGTATCCAGTGTTTCGGACAATTGATAGGAAAGTTGGGACCAAGGATATCTCGATTGTTCTTTAGGAAAGCAACTATGTGGCATCAATTTAGGAAGTATTGAATAGAGTACGGTAGGCATCAAACAAGTCGGTAACTCCACCATAAGAAGTTTACAGCCGTAAACACGTCCTTGGTTGTGAACTCATACCCATATATGAGTGATGCCTTCATTTCTAGTCATTTTTTACACTTCGAAGTCAAGAAAACTCAACTCTCTCTCAACTATCATCAAGCTTTCACCTTGATCTTCCAAAATGTAAGAATTCCTTCCATGTTATTTGTTGTTATCCTTCTTGATCTTGTATTGCCCTTGGATTTCATCCATGAAATTCATCTTCTTGGGTAGATCTTCAAGTGTTCATCACTTTCACCAAGAACACCAAGAACAGCTACTTGTTCTTGTGCTGTGAACCCCCCTCAAAGCCTCCAATGTGTAAGTATTTCATCCATCTTCTAGTTAGGCTTGATAAACACCCGATTTCTGGCCTTAAAACATCAGTTGGAACTTGAGCACCAAGAGTTTACAGCCGTAAACCCTTGCATGGTCGTAAACCCTTGTGTTGGTTCATGTTTTGGCCATCAAACTCATCTAAGTCCAAACATAGGACCAAGAACACTTAGGTAATGCTTAGTAGGGCCTTAGAATACCTCGTTTGCAAGCTTTTCAATGAGTGTACTATCATAAACTCCATGACTGTACACTCATTGGCCGAAAACACGTCTTTGGACGTAAACACTGGCCGTACACACATGTGGTCGTACACCACATGGCCGTACACACACTAGGGTGGTCGTATGTGACAACCTGAAATTTTTTTGCTTTGGAAGTTCAACAGTCAAACCAACTGAGTGTCAGAATCGTTTCTACTATTATTTGACCTAGTAGTAAAGACCTTTTTAGTTCTCAAATATGTAATTATAGTGACGCAAAATACTCCTATAGTATTTGAAGTTTATGTTATGTTCTAAACTTTTCATTGCAGTAGTGTTGGTAAGTTTTTAGACTTGTTGCAACATCACAACCATTCTTAGGCACATGCTAATCACTTCTCGGAAAAATATAGTTGATCAGGCTATATCACTCCCAGATCTGATTATATGTCTCTAATCCTACTTGTGTTGCTCAACAATCACAATACATTTTGTTCTGTCCTAGTGACACTGATTTTAGTATGAATACAGTTATATATACATTGGTGAAATGGTTTATTATTTAAAAGTATAACTCTTGGTCAGAGTTTTTTAATCCCATTGTGTTTATAGTTTGCATATCTTTTATGGGTTGATATACTCGATTCACCATAAACAATGATCTAATACCAATCTGTCACACCCCCAAACCGAATTGGCGGAAACATTAGGGGGCGGAGTACGTCATGTACAGTATCATAACATTGCATAATAGTAAACAAACAACAACATCATCCATTGCATTAATAGTATAATTCAATACAAGTGTGTTATGTGCAACAAATAGTAAGACGCCAAAAAGGCATAATCAAAAAAATAAAGACGAGTCTGAAAGTGCTTCGTCTTCTAAAAACCTATCATCTGTACCTGTCTACTGATGACCTGAGAATACAAGTTATTTTGAAAGAGAGGATCAACATTTAATCTGGAGAGTTCATAAGTATTTAGTGTCAATGATGTCTAAGTTTGAAGAAAAGTGCTTGTAAATGTTTGTAGTGGAAGTTTGTTGTAAAGTTTGTAGTAATTGTTTGTATCTCCTAGAAAATGCTATATTTTCTACTAACATGCAACCTTCTACCAAGACTCGATTGTTTTGTATGTTTGTTTCTTTGAAAAAGTGATTGTTTTTCCCAATGTGGCTATCATTACAAACATATAGTTTTACATTATCATTTATGTAAGAAGATTACAAAGTGAGTGTAATGGGCAAAATAATAAAGTATTGTAGTATTGTAAATAGTAATTATTATTGTACTAACTATCTTAAATCAATTGTTAATTAAGATATAATGTGATATGACTATAACCATACTTGATCGACTAGTAGTAAAGACGACGCTCGAAGATGTCTAAAATGTTATGACATTCGTTACCCGTAGACCTACAGGTCCCACTGTAGCTAGCAATAAGGTGTAGGATGGTCAATCCAGTGTAGATCTATACACAAATTCATACTCTCCCTCCAGGAGACTCTGGTTACAAAACGTGACATGGTTGTATGTTGCCATGCCATGAAGTAGTGGCTCACAATAATATTATAGTATTCTTGTATATATGTATAGTATGCTCTATTTGTATAGTGTATAGTATGTTCTCGTTGTATAATGTATAGTATGTTCCTCCTTGTTTCTCATTAAATTATGTTCTATCTGCTTCTCATTATAGTATGTTTGAACTGACACTTTTATGCTTCATTGTACTAGAAATATTAAATAGTAATTCTCCTAAACTATACCTATTATAGTTTACTAGTGATGTTGTGTGAATAACTGGGTATGTTTGTACACCCTCGAATGCTCAAGGGTATTGAAATAAGGTAAGAAACCTTTATATCTATACAAATATACATAATATATATCTACCATTCAAATCACCTTCGGAAAAACAACCGATACCCTAAGTCCACAACCAAACAAGGAATAGGAAATATCGCGAGTTATCGGTCCTAAGTCCATTCAATCTTATTTATATAACTATATCTAAATAGACATGATTTTGACAAAATATAAGTTTAAAAGAGTTTGATAAAGAATTTAGCGTATAAAAGAGTTTGATAAAAGAGTTTTAAAATAGTTTGTTTTGATAACCTAGTTTGAAGTATAAGAAATCCATTTGTTTGACAGTTATTAATCACATGTGATTGATATAATACCTATAATGTTTCAACTTGTATTTCCCCCCCCCCAAAAAAAAGCATTTAAAATCATTTAAAAGTGTTAGTTAGGGGTATGAACTCACCTGCAGTGAGTGTATTGACTGAAAGATTGATTGTAGGATAATACGTGTCAAGTGAAGTCTTGAGCACAAACGGATCCTAATAAGCATATAATGACACATATATGTGTATAATTAGTGTATAAACAACTAATCATGCAAGGAAACCACGTTAGGGACTAGGAACACTCCTATTGAAGTTTTAGAAGTTCAAAGGATTGCATAGAATGGATTTACGGCCACCCTGTTGTGTGTACGGCCATGTGGTGTACGGCAACATGTGTATACGGTCAGTGTTTACGGCCAAATAGGTATTTTCGGCGAATGAGTGTATGGTCATGGAGTTTACAGCCGAACGCTCATTGAAAAGCTTGCAAACGAGGTACTCGAAATCCCTAACAAGCATTCACTAAGTGTTCTTTGTCCTAGGTTTGGACTTAGATGAGTTTGAAGGCCAAAACATGAACCAACACAAGGGTTTACGGCCATGCAAGAGTTTAAGGCCGTAAACTCTTCGTTTTCATGCTCCATATGATGTTTTAAGGCCAGAAATCGGGTGCTTATCAAGCCTAACTAGAAGATGGGTGAAATACTTACACTTTGGAGGCTTTGAGGGGGGTTCACGGCCCAAGAACAAGTAGGTGTTCTTGGCGTTCTTGGTGAAAGTGATGAACACTTGAAGATCTATGAAAAAAGAAGAATTTCATGGATGAAATCCAAGGGTGATATAAGATTAAGAAGGACAACAACAAATAACATGGAAGGAATTCTTACATTTTGGAAGAGCAAGGTGAAAGCTTGATGATAGTTGAGAGAGACTTGACTTTTCTTGACTTTGAAGTGTAAGAAATGACTAGAAATGAAGGCACAACTCATATATGGGTATGAATTCACAGCCAAGGAGGTGTTTACGGCCTTTAAACTCTAGCTTGCGGCCGTAAACTCCTTATTGATGGGTTTTGAGCATTCTAACACTTCCTAAGTGTACATGCAACCCTAATAACCTTGGATCTATGTTTGTCTAATTATCATGCAAAGTTGAATTCCAAGGTTATATTCCTATCTAGCATACATGGGGAACAATTTTAACTTGAATCATAGATAGAATAACTTACCTTGTTGTTGCTTGTGTTCCTTGAAACCTTGTGAGCCTAGCACCCCAAGTGTGATGCCTCAAATGCTTCACACAACACCAAATGCTCTTGGAAAGACTCTTGAGATAACACACACTTCTCAAAAATCGGCCAAGCCCTCTTGTTTCCTTAGTAGTGCCGATTTTGGTGGAGAATATGCTTCTTATATAGTGTTGACACATCTAGGGTTACATCATGTAAACCCTAATGTGTCATGACTCTTCATTTTCATGACCCATGGGTTTGTAACTCCCATGGAGCATCCATGGAGCATCCTATGGGTAGAACCCAACTTGATAATCCATGGAGCCTCTTAGCCCACTATACAAGATATGGATGATTTACACAATCAACCCATATATTTAATTAGTTATCCTTTGATCACTTAATTAATTCCAAATTAATTCTTTGATCAACTAATCAAATAACATTATTAATATATTAATAATCTCCAAGTGTTATTTCTCTCATTTAGTCTATCCAATTGCATGGTGCCATGCAACCCAAATGGACCATGCCGAGTCGGGTCAAGTACAAGCCCGAAATAGTTATGGACTTAGACACCTTATCCAACAGTCTCCCACTTGGATAAGTCTAATAACTATATCTCTAGTACTTCAGGAACCGACCGGCAATCGTAGCTCTTTCAAGGTCTCTCGGAACTGAGAAGATGATGGTACGCCATTTAAGATAAGTGATCATATAATCCTCCGTTCTAGATATCAGCCGGACAAATACATGGAACAATGTCTTACTTATTGTCCAGCAGTTGTTTCCCGATTTCCGATTTGTTTGACATAGAACTTAATTGAACACATCAACTTAGTTCTGACCGGGCCCGGTACATGGGTCAAAACAAAATCATCGAGGGGCCCAGATATCAGCTTCTAATCCAAGAAGGAACAGATAAACTTCGACTCATATGTTTGTTCTACCACTCATTGAATTACACACAAAAGTACGTTTTATAACATCGAGTTACCAATGCGGTTTCGTACAGTCAATGCATAACCAACTTGTAAGTAACAAATCATATCTCTAGGTTTGAAGACTTATATGATATTACCGTCTCACGATCACTCGAGATAGAATTCCATGAAGTGATTCCAGTGAGCGTGGGTTGTGTCCAATGCTCAGAACTTATGAGCACTCATGATTGTTGTAGCCTTGTCCAACACCTTAGACCTCTACAACCCATCATGACAGTCTTAATTCATATCTACTTCCAAAATATGACCGACTGTGGATGGTTTGAATAACTTAGTCATTCCGGAAGAATAACCCAGTTTATTCGGGAAGTCAAAACATGCAAAGTGAAACACAATAATAATTGAATCCAATATGGTATCAACTCTTTGAACATAAATAAAACACCTTTTATTTATCACCATATGATTACACATTATTCATTGTATACTGCTTCAGCTATCAACTTTATTCTTGAATTTAAAACAATAGTTGTCCCATGCTCCAAGCATGTACATTATGTTTTCTTAAACACTAGTCATGCCACACACCAAGTATGCATACTATGTTTGTCTATGATCTTTACTTTGTGAACTAGATCAATTGAACATAACTTCAATGATTCTCTTTTCACACTCCCAAATCCTTACTGC
This sequence comes from Lactuca sativa, assembly GCF_002870075.4. Classification (NCBI taxonomy): domain Eukaryota; kingdom Viridiplantae; phylum Streptophyta; class Magnoliopsida; order Asterales; family Asteraceae; genus Lactuca; species Lactuca sativa. The sequence goes on from NC_056626.2 coordinate 296,021,267, forward strand.
AAATGCAAGAATTCCAAATTCATGCCATTTACTGAAATCTGTTAGATTCTAAACTTATATGCATTGATCATCTCGTAATGATTATGCACAAAGTCATAAAGACTTGGCAACAATCATTACAGAGTATTCCAAAGGAGATCAACTCCTTTGAAATATCCTTCTTGCATTAAGTTTCCTTAATCTTACACAGATTGAAAATTCTAACTTTGAAACATTTCCAGATTCCATTTTGACTATCACTTCTGAACAAGAGTTGCCTCCTTACAGATTATGTCAATATGGTCCTTCCAGAATTATCACTATACTTCCAACTGTCCTTGAGCAACCAATCTTTGGTAAACCTTAGATTGTTCTCGACAATTGTTTAATCCTTTTAGTCATATCCAGTTCTAAACCTTTTTCCCTTCTTAATGCCCCAGGCATTTGGAAAATTTTAGAACGGATGAATATAGCACATGTAATCGATCCTATATCCGAAGCATATGGGACACGATTCATGATGTCTCACATAAAGACTAAACCAGTCTTTTGCTATAATATTTCCATTTCAATTTGCCAAGTTCTCATAATTCAGATTATGAAAAGAGATGCCGTAATCATAATCGAATTTTAGAACGCAAATAATGGACCCGTATACAGAATTTCCTTATGTTGAGCCATTCCAACATGAAATTCATATATATCCTTGACTAAATGATTAAAACCTCACGATCTAAGCTTATAGATTTGAGATGAAGCATAATTTCCTCTCCCTTAATTATAGCAAAACAACTCTTTCCCAATTGAAACTTTTGTTTTCTATAATTAACATTGCTAACTTGCAATACTTATCATGCTCCCACTAACATGATGATTATTAGCATAACACTTATGCTCCCACTAGCTTTGACATGTACTCAGAAATCAGCTGGACTTCTAGAAATCAATACTTCATTGACTTTCTTACCAAAGTTCAGATTTCTGATGCTAGATTGTTTTGATAAAGTTGTATCAAAATCATACACCTTCCCTTAGATAGCACACTTGTGAGTCTAAACAATTATGAAGAGGTATGCCGTAATCATAATGGTTAGACCTTTTTGCCACTTCTCACAAGTCCATATTAGTGTGCCGGTTAACCACACGCGCTCCACTAACGACTTTGAGAATGCAAATATCACAATTGCTATCTAGCTAAAATCTACTTAGTGAAAGTGTTTCCTCACCATCATTTCCATGAATCGGAGAGAAACCTTATGACACTTAGATTTACTGGTGTATGTGTTCTTATCCATGTGAATTGTCAAAACCATAATCACAAGACAAAGATAATGACAAATCCAAACTCATATGGACCGAACTCAATCTTAACTTCTTGCCACCTGGCAGCTCAAGGGCCTGCCATTGCTTCCAAGTTGTTGTGCAACAAATTGAGAACTCTAAGAACTCATATGCAAAACCAACTTTAACTGGAATGGGCACAGAATATGTCAACACAATAGATTATAAACCTCAAATTGTGTGCTAGAGAAGAACTTTAGGTTTTATTCTTGATTAGTTCTTGAGACTTTCAAGACCTTTAAGACTCCCACTGTCCTCTTGACCTATAAGACTCCCTTGTCAAATATCCAAGAGATAGTGAGGATTCTAATCAAGACAAACACTTCACACAATTGGCCTAAGTTGGTCTTTGTTTTATCCAAAACATCACAACTTACCAATTTCAAATGTACAAGAGTAGAAAACTTTTACTCTTACATTTGACAAGTGTTTTAAACCTTCTTTTGAGACATGTCACTCAAGTTACAATCTTGGAGTATGACTCTAAGACTTGTATTGGAACGAAGTATGACTCATCTTCTTGATTTAACCATTTCAACAATTCAAGTTCCTCTTCTTAGTCATAAGAATGCACTAAGATTTCCTTGGAGAACTAATTGTGCTATGGTTTCTTAATCATTAAGATGATCACAGAACTGATACTAAAGTACTCTCCCATCTTTTCAGATTTGAGAAACTCTTATCCTTCTGCCTTATTTGATTCTTCTTATTCGCTCTGCCTTACATTGGAACCTTTTTTCCAATGTCTCAGAGTTACACTTAAGCTTGTAAGTATAATCATATTTACTGAGCTTTAGTAAACTATGACGAATAGTCTTATCAAACTTTTGTGGTGGACTAAATCAGTGAACAAGACTATGTACTCGATCCCTTAGTCCATTACTTGACTCACACATCCATGTGAACAAGTAATTAGTCTTAATTTTCCAAAACTTGAAAGTTCTCATTCATCATGCTATACAACTTGCATGATTCCAAGTTCCGGTCCACTTGAAACTTGGATGATGAGAATCTTTCCTTATTTGGTAAATTTAGACATTACCACAAATGAAAGAATCAATTTCATATTTCCACCCTTGCTCTTAATGGAATCATATAAGCAACAATTTTTCCTCAAATGCCATTGTAAGGATATTTTAAAATAAATAAAATAAAAATTTTCTTTTATTTTAAAACTTTGCGGAAAAACTTATCCTTACAATCCATATGAAAACTTGTTGTTATCTATTCCTTAAGCAATATCTCATAACTCCTAAGAAGTAGCTCAAGAATCCGATCTTCAAACTACGCGATAGAAATCCATCTACGCCATCAGATTCAGCATATTCTTTCTTTAAGTTTCTTCACTTTTCTTTCATTCTTAAAACATCACCATGTGACCCAGTCACATCATGTATCAAGAATCTCAGAATAGAAACTTAACAGAGTTAGATAGTGGACTTTACCTGAAGTAGAGTCAAACTTATTGACTTTAACATCCTTAGGTAAATTTTGGCAGCTTCGCAACCAATGCCCCTTTCTTTGGCAATATAAACATATGGACCCTTTGATAAAGACACACAGGACTATCACAGACTTAGCTTTTCTCTTTACCATTTGGTCAACCGAATTGACTATGGCCGATCCCTTTCCATTGGGAAGAGAATGCTTTACTGGATTTCCTGTGTCACTATTGTCAATGTCCATCAAGTATTAAGGAAGTTGATCTTAACAAATAGATAAGATCATTAAGGGTCTTGTCATAGTCTGTTCCATAGGTGTCCCAAAGGAACTCACTATGTGACTTAGAAAGTAGTTGAACCACCAACTTTCTCAAGACTTTGACACCCAACTCTCCCGGCTTGTCAATATGTGACTACATCTCCAAGATGTGTCCACACCTAGACCTTGCCTTGCCAATAGGGCTTGAGTGACCTTAAACTTTTCAAGAACTTGTGGGTTAGGGAGAATAATTGGAGGAGGAGAAAGAAGTATGATATCCATGGGACATCATCTTCATTAGGAAACCTTGTTTCAAGAGATTTGGGAAGATCATAAGTGTCTAAACCAGACATCTTTTGGGAGATATTCAAGATAGTTGATCTTAAGTCCTTAATATGACACCCAATATGAAATATTAAGGCTAGGACCCAACAAACTATTTTATAACTTAGAAGAGGTATGCCGTAATCCAAGCTATAAAATATTTGAAGGTAGGTGAATGACGATTCACCAATTTCCACCAAGATAAACGAAATGTATTATTAGGTTTTAATTGGTTTTGAAACTCCTAGATCTTTGAGATTCATTGAACTTTTCAAAGGCATGTTTCAATCTCGAGTGTGCCCTTCAGGTTTTGTGACTGGGATGCCGAGGATCACAAAACAAGGTGTGAAGTAACCATGCAAATCACTTGGTACCCTTAATAAATTACCCCTCAATCGATGTGCCGGTTAACCACACACGCTCCATCGATACTATGATAAATATTAAGTCACCCTTTACCTACCTTGTTAAGTCCAAGTTAGTGTGCCGGTTAACCACACACGCTCCACTAACGACTTAGACAAAGTGTAAAGTGTAATTTCATGGATTAGCACCTTATTCACATTTTTCCTAAAGTAACTAAGATTGGGAATTTAATAAAACATTTAGTTACTTTATAATATTCATCATACTTTGAATGAGAATTAATAAGTCCTTGTCTTACCCGTTCGGCTAACGACCCTCCACCGATCAAGCAAGCGGTGGGTGAGAGTGGACACCCATTAAGTCACCATTTTATAGGCAACAACCTTATACCCACCTTATAGACCGGCTTCGTGAATGAGGCGTACTAGCGGTAAGACGACTTTGTTCTTATACATATATATATAATTATTAAATCATAATAATATAAGTATAAGGGTTGAATTTTAACTTTTAAAATTCTAGGGGTTGGAACTAAAGTTTTAACTTAACTTTACTTGTTCCAAAACTTGAGGGCAAGTTTTGTAATCTTTCAAAACTTTTCATTTCTTGTAACTTATGAGTTTAATAGAGTAATAAAATGAGGACTTTTCATTTTTCTAACTCTTGTGTTCTTTTAATGGTTTTTTAATCCAAGAGACTTTTGGTTTTCCATAACTTGAGGACAAGTTATGGACTCCATTAAAACACATTATGATCATGAATTAATCTACCACATAGGTTACAAATAATTCCTATGATCATCTAAACATCATAAGAACAAGAACATGAATATGAACACTTTCAAGAATCAAAATCACATTTAATCTTTGTAATTTTGATAACTAGTTGTTGTAAATGAGTTAGAAAAGACATTACACCTTCTAAAATAAGTTTTCAAGTACCAAAACATTTTAGGGTAATGATTCTAATCCATTTCCAGCAACACAAGTCGAAATTCTGCACTCTGTCGACCCTACTCGCCGAGTGCATAAACCTACTCGCCGAGTAGGTTGAAGATACACATGAACTCGTCGAGTCCTCCCCATGGACTCGCCGAGTCCATCAGTCAGACAACAAGATTTTCGACTTTCTTCAACTTTTAAGCACAAATAACAAACAAACAAGCCTAGGCTCTGATACCACTGATGGGTTTTGAGCATTCTAACACTTCCTAAGTGTACATGCAACCCTAATAACCTTGGATCTATGTTTGTCTAATTATCATGCAAAGTTGAATTCCAAGGTTATATTCCTATCTAGCATACATGGGGAACAATTTTAACTTGAATCATAGATAGAATAACTTACCTTGTTGTTGCTTGTGTTCCTTGAAACCTTGTGAGCCTAGCACCCCAAGTGTGATGCCTCAAATGCTTCACACAACACCAAATGCTCTTGGAAAGACTCTTGAGATAACACACACTTCTCAAAAATCGGCCAAGCCCTCTTGTTTCCTTAGTAGTGCCGATTTTGGTGGAGAATATGCTTCTTATATAGTGTTGACACATCTAGGGTTACATCATGTAAACCCTAATGTGTCATGACTCTTCATTTTCATGACCCATGGGTTTGTAACTCCCATGGAGCATCCATGGAGCATCCTATGGGTAGAACCCAACTTGATAATCCATGGAGCCTCTTAGCCCACTATACAAGATATGGATGATTTACACAATCAACCCATATATTTAATTAGTTATCCTTTGATCACTTAATTAATTCCAAATTAATTCTTTGATCAACTAATCAAATAACATTATTAATATATTAATAATCTCCAAGTGTTATTTCTCTCATTTAGTCTATCCAATTGCATGGTGCCATGCAACCCAAATGGACCATGCCGAGTCGGGTCAAGTACAAGCCCGAAATAGTTATGGACTTAGACACCTTATCCAACACTTATAGCACTCAAACAAGCCTTAAACAGGGCTAAAAGATAGCCAAAAACAAGTCTGAGTTTGATTGATTTGAATGAATGTACAAGATAGAAATTTTGGGTTGTCATATCATCCCCCGGTTAGAGGGAGTTTTGTCCTGAAATTAGAGTTTAAGAAATTACAAATAACTATGTAAAAAGATGAGAATGCTTTAATTTCATTTGATCCTTGCACTCCCAAGTGAATTCAAGTCCCCGCTTGGCATTCCAGCAAATCTTCACTATAGGGATACGACTTTGCTTTCTTTGCTTGACCTTACGGTCCATGATCTCTACAGGTTCTTCCACGAAGTTAAGGCTCTTGTCGATCTCGATCTTGACGTGTGGAACTACAAGAGTCTCATCGGATAGACACTTTTTCATGTTTGATACATGGAAGGTAGGGTGTACGTTACTGAGCTCGCGAGGCAGGTTGAGTTTGTAAGCTACAGGGCCGATTCTAGCGATATTCTCGAAATGCGCTACGTACCTTGGATTTAGCTTTCCATGCTTTCTGAAGCATATTAAGCCCTTCCAGGGTGAGACCTACAAAAGAACACGGTCACCCACCTGGAATCCCAATGGTTTCCCTCCCTTGTCTACATAGCTTTTCTATCAGTCTCTAGAGGCTATCAATCGTTCACGAATCTGAACGATCTTCTCTGTCGTTTCCCGTATGATCTCCGGACCTATGATAGTGCTATCAGGAACTCGTCCTTTAGCTAACTGAGTGTCACCCACCTCAGCCCATCACAGAGGGGATCTGCACTTTCGGCATAGATGGCTTCAAATGGAGCAGCCTTTATGCTTGTGTGATAACTATGATTGTAGGAAAACTTGACAAGGGGTAGATGAGTATCCCATGCCTTTCGAAAATCTACCTCACAGGCTCTTAGCATGTCTTCCAAAGTTTAGATAGTCCTATCACCCTGTCTGTCGGTCTACGGACGGTAGGCTGTACTCACGTCTAGCCTAGTTCCTAGCAAACTTTGTAGCGACTGCCAGATGCTTGAAGTGAACCTACTATCTCTATCGGAGATAATGGATATAGGAACACCATGCAGTCGTACAATCTCCCTAATGTATGTTCTTGTAAGTTTCTCCATCTTGTTAGTCTCTTTGATGGGCATGAAGTGTGCGGACTTTGTTAACCTATATACGATCACCCAAATGGTATCGAGACCACCCATTGTCTTCAGTAATTTCGTTATGAAGTCCATCGTGATCAGCTCCCACTTCCATTCTGGTATCTCGAGCTACTGTAGTAAACCTGAGGGTTTCTGGTATTCGACCTTAACCTCTGCACAACTAAGACACTTACTTACGAAGGTAGCAATCTCCGCTTTCATGTTAGGCCACCAAGATAGCTTCTTCAGGTCGAGATACATTTTATCTAAACCAGGGTGAACAAAATATCAAGAATTGTGCGCTTTGGCCAGGACCAGGTCTTAGAAACCACTGTATTTCGGTGTCCAGATCCGGTCCATGATATATAAGGCTCTGCCACCCTTGACTTCTAAGTTTTTATCCATTCCTCTCAGGGATTCACCGGCCACATTTTCAGGTTTCAAGGCTTCTAGCTAAGCCTCCTTGATTTGTGTGGACAGGTGCGAATGGATAGTCATTGTCAAAGATTTGACTCTTCGACCAGAATATTCTTTCTGAATCAGGGCGTCAGCTACTACGTTTGCTTTACCCAGATGATAACGAATTTCGCACTCGTAGTCATTTAGTAGCTCGACCCATCTTCGTTGTCTCGTATTGAGCTCCTTTTGGTTGAATATATGTTGCGGGATTTTATGGTCTGAAAAGATAGTGTTTTTGTACCATACAGGTAGTGTCTCTAGATTTTCATAGCAAATACTACTGCTCCTAACTTGAGATCATGCATGGTGTAGTTGACTTCATGCGTCTTCAGCTGTCTTGAGGCGTAGGCGATATCCTTACCTCATTGCATTAGGACACAATCGACCACTTGGTTGGCGGCATCGCAATAAACTACGAAGTCTTCTATCCCTTTTGTGAGTGATAGTTGGTGCGGTGCATAAGGCTTGCTTTAGCGTTTGGAACGCTTTCTCATGTTTCTCTTCCAAGTCAAAGGCTGCACCCTTCTGGGTTAATGTGGTGAGTAGCTTCGCGATCCTAGAGATGTTCTGGATGAATCTGTGATATTAGCCAACCAGTCCTAGAAATTGATGAATTTCCATTGGCATCTTCGGTGCTGACCAGCTCTCAAAGGGTTTAATTTTGGAAGGGTCCACGTGGATTCCTTCCTCGCTAACCATGTGTCCCAAGAATTCGACTGAAGAGTTTCTAATATGAGTCGCTAATGTTTACTATGTTCCTCCTTACTACGAGAGTAGATAAGTATGTCATCGATGAACATGATGAAGAATTGATCCAAGTAAAGACGACACACTTTATTCATCAAGTCCATGAATAATGCGGGTGCATTAGTTAATCTGAAAGGCATCACTACAAGCTCGTAGTGCCCGTAACAAGTTCGGAAGGCTGTCTTTGGGACATCTTCCCCTATCACTTGTAACTGGTGATACCCGAATCTTATATCAATTTTTTAAAAGTAATTCGCCTCTTGCAGTTGGTCAAACAAATCGTCTGTGCGGGAAGTGAGCAAATTTCTGGTTTACGAAACTCTTCTCCGCTCCACTATCAAACATTATGCATGCATAAGAGTTATCTAGGAGAAACGTATCAGTGACCATAGTAGGGTCAGCTACTGCTTCCTCGTGGCCTATAGCCAAAACTCTTCTTACACCACCAGCACTCATTGCCTTCGCGAAGTTCCTTTTCTAGTGGCCCACCTCGCCACATCCGTAGCAAGCTTGGCCCACACCAGCGTCGTGGACTTGGTTGAATGGCCTTGCCGGTGATTTAAAGAAAAGAACAGTGTGTCCCTTCCTATTGTAGTTAGAGCACTACATTTCCTGGCAGGGTCCATTATGGTGGAAGCTGCACTTGTCGCATTTGGGCAAGCTCCTATCATACTGCTTTGTCGGCACAGTGGCAGTAGGTGATATCACAGTATGAACAGCCACGTCCTGCTGCTCTTTGGCGAGGTTTTGTGCTGCTTTGTTCTTCTTGTTACCCCAGTATTTCCTCTTGTTGTCAGTGGTCTTGGGGGGTTCTGGAATGGCTAGGGTTGTTGTTGACGCGGTGTGGACTCCGTGATCCACGAGCCACTGTGTCATTCGTTTCACATTGTCGAAGCTACTGGGATTCAAAGCTAAGACATTCCACTAGAATGGAGGCATCAGACCCCAAATGTAACTCTTGATCTTCTTTCCCTCGGTAGGGACCATTCCCGTACATAGTGCCACTAGATCTCTGAATCTGGCGGTGTAGGATACTACGTCGGAGCCCTTCATGGTTAGTCTCTAGAGTTCTTGTTCATGTTTCTGAACCTTTCTGAACCTCACCCCTTGGGCAGTATTCCTCGACCATGAGCTCCTTTAGAGCTTCCTAACCCATAGCATTTGCCACTATTAGAGTTATAGACTTGACATGGCTATTCAACCACGTCAGGGCTCTGTCCGAGAAGGTGCAGGGAACGGATTAAACATTGCTTCCTTCTGGACAGGAGCAGATCTCAAAGATCGACTCTGTCTTCTGGAACCATTCCGAGAGGGAAATGATTCCAACAGTCCAATTAAAGGACCTGGGCTTACTGTTGGTGAAGTCTTTATATGAACACTCTCTAGCACGCACTGGAGCCTCACCCTATGCAGATTGAGCAGCGGCACCACCCCCGCTAGTGCCGCTAGCTCTGAATTGCGCTAAGGCAGCCGCGACAGCCACAGATACCGCAGCTTGGAGGGCTGCAAAATTGTATAGTGGCAGAGGAGGTGGTGGTTGAGTCAGAGTTATAGTAAGTTTGCGTCTTGTCCTTCTTGGAGGCGTTGCTTATCTGAATGTTTATAAAGATGATGATGATAGTAAGAGTCAAATGAGAGTAAAATGAGAGTGGTCCATGGACTAAATCGCCATAGTCCAACAAAACAGATGAGAGTATGATTGAAATAGAACTCAACAATAGTAGGATGAAAGCATTCAGATAAGGATTTCCCAAAAGATTGAATGTCTGTTAATAATATTGGCATTAATGATGTAATAAGTTCTGGAAAATAACCTAGGGGTAGGTCCTATATCAAACCATAAAAGAAAATTTTTGACAGTACTAAGACATAATAGACTAATAGGTTCAATGTCTTAGCATAGACAGGAAATTAAAACTAAAGCTTTTACATAGATTTAAGTTATATCCAAAAGAGAAGATAGAGTAGGCTCTATCTGCGACGAGAGCTGCGGGAACGAGTCCTTCATTCTGCCAGGAAACGTTCCATGTCTCGCATGCGCCTTTCTAAGGTTGCCTGACGGGCTCATAGTCCCCTGAATTTGTCTTGGGTTGCAGTAAGTTCTCTTTGCAGGGCCGCATTCTGGTTAAGGGCCCTTCCCTAAGCAGCCTCCAGATGGAGAATGCGAACAATATTGACTCCCGCATCAGCATCAACTTCCATGACTTGGTCGGCATTTTCCCTTCCCTACTCTGCATTGTGAGCAATCCTGTGAACCAAAATGGGTAGTACTCTGTCCGCTAAGCCTCCCTCGCTTAGATTGTAGAAGCTTTAGTCTCCGTTGTAGGGTAAGGGTTGACCCTTCTCCTGACTCCATCTGTTCAATTTTGTTGCCCACAGAGGGGTAGGGCCTTGAAATCCTTGCTGGGCATTAGGATTTGGGACATGAGCCACTAGGGACCTGAGAATACAAGTTATTTTGGTGGAAACATTCTGTGCAACAAATAGTAAGACACCAAAAGGTTACCAATCTGCCACACCCGCAAACCGAATTGGCGGAAACATTCTGGGGCGGAGGACGTCTTAATCGGCATGGATTGGTTAAGTCATGCCGATATCATGTGTTATGAAAATATTGTTCATCTTAATCTTTCGTCTAGCGAAACCCTTATTCTCTATGGCGACAAAAACGACATGAACTTTTGAATCATCTCGAGTATTCAAGCCCAGAAATTTCTGCGACAGGAATGTCACGCATTCCTTGCTCATGTTGTCGATACAAGCCAAGAGACCAAAGACCTAAAGAGTATCCCAGAAGTACACGACTTTCCAGATATCTTTCTAGAGGAACTACCGGGATTTCCCCCACAACGACAAGTTGAGTTCAGAATCGACTTAGTTCCAGGGGCTACCCCAATAGCTAAAGCACCTTATCGTCTAGCACCAGCTGAGATGCAGGAGCTATCCGGTCAACTTAGCGAACTACTCAGTAAGGGCTTTATTAGACCAAGCTTCTCACCATGGGGAGCACCCGTCTCATTCGTGAAGAAGAAAGATGGATCGTTTCGTATGTGCATTGACTATAGAGAACTCAATAAGCTTACCATCAAGAATCATTACCCTTTGCCCCGCATAGACGATTTATTCGACCAACTGCAAGGGGCGAATTACTTTTCAAAAATTGATCTAAGATCCGGGTATCACTAGTTACGAGTGCTAGAGGAGGATGAAGACAGCCTCCCGAACTCGTTATAGGCACTATGAGCTCATACTGATGCCCTTCGGATTGACTAATGCGCCCGCATTATTCATGGACTTGATGAATAAAGTGTGTCGTCCTTACTTGGATCAATTTGTCATCGTATTCATCGATGACATACTTATCTACTCTCGTAGTAAGGAGGAGCATAGTAAAATATCTGCGACTGATCTTAGAAACTCTTCGGTCAGAGAAGCTTTACGCAAAGTTTTCTAAGTCCGAATTTTGGATCCAAAGAGTCGAATTCTTGGGACACGTGGTTAGCGAGGAAGGAATCCACATGGACCCTTCCCAAATTAAACCCTTTGAGAACTGGTCAGCACCGAAGATGCCAATGGAAATTCATCAATTTCTAGGCCCCGTTGGCTACTATCGCAGGTTCATCCAGAACTTCTCTAGGATCGCGAAGCTACTCACCACATTAACCCAGAAGTGCGTAGCCTTTGACTGGGAAGAGAAACATGAGAAAGTGTTCCAAACGCTAAAGCGAGCCTCATGCACCGCACCAATACTATCACTCGCAGAAGGGATAGAGGACTTCAAAGTTTTTTGCGATGCCTCCAACCAAGGGCTTGGTTGTGTATTAATGCAACGAGTTAAGGTTATCGCCTATGCCTCAACACAGCTAAAGACGCACAAAGTCAACTACACCACACATGATCTCGAGTTAGGAGCAGTCATATTTTCTATGAAAATCTAGAGACTCTACCTGTATGGTACAAAAAGCACTATCTTTTCAGACCTTAAAATCCAGCAACATATATTCAACCAGAAGGAGCTCAATACGAGACAACGACGATGCGTCGAGCTACTAAATGACTACGAGTGCGAAATCCGTTATCATCCGGGTAAAGCAAACGTAGTAGCTGACGCCTTGATTCGGAAAGAATATTCTGGTCGAAGAGTCAAATCTTTGACAATGACTATCCATTCTCACCTGTCCACCCAAATAAAGGAGGCTCAGGTAGAAGCCTTGAAACCTAAAAAATGCGGCAGGTGATTACCTGAGAGGAATGGATAAGAACTTAGAAGTCAAGGGTGGCAGATCCTTATATCTCATGGACCGGATCTGGACACCGAAATATGATGGTTTGTGAGACCTGTTCATGGCCAAAGCGCACAGTTCTCGATATTTCATCCACCCTGGTTCAGATAAAATGTATCTCGACCTGAAGAAGCTATACTGGTGGCCTAACATGAAAGCGGAGATTGCTACCTTCGTAAGTGTCTTACTTGTGCAAAGGTTAAAGTCGAATTATAGAAACCCTCAAGTTTACTACAACATCTGGAGATACCGGAATGGAAGTGGGAGCGGATCATGATGGACTTCATAACAAAGTTACCCCAGGAAACGGGTGGTCTCGATACCATTTGGGTGATCATAGACAGGTTAACAAAGTCCGCACACTTCCTGCCCATCAAAAAGACTGACAAGATGGAGAAACTTACAAGAACATACATTAGGGAGATTATATGACTGCATGGTGTTCCTATATCCATTATCTCCAATAGAGATAGTAGGTTCACTTCAAGGTTCTGGCAGTCGCTACAAATTTCCCTAGGAACTAGGCTAGACATGAGTACAGCCTACCATCTATAGACCGACAGACAGAGTGAGAGGATTATCCAAACTTTGGAAGACATGTTAAGAGCCTGTGTGGTAGACTTCATAAAGGCATGGGAGACTCATCTACCCCTTGTCGAGTTTTCCTAGAATAATAGTTATCACACAAGCATAAAGGTTGCTCCGTTTGAAGCCCTCTATGGCCGAAAGTGCAGATCCCCTCTGTGCTGGACTAAGGTGGGTGACACTCAGCTAACTAAAGGATGAGTTCGTGATAGCACTCTCAAAGGTCTAGAGATCATAAGGAAAACGACAGAGAAGATCGTTCAAATTCGTGAACGATTGAAAGGCTCTAGAGATCGACAGAAAAGCTACACAGACAATCGAAGGAAAACATTGGAATTCCAGGTGGGCGACCATTTTCTTTTGAAGGTCTCACCATGGAAGGGCTTAATTTTCTTCGGAAAGCATGGAAAGAAAAATCCAAGGTACGTAGGGCCTTTCGATATTATCGCTCGAATCGGTCCTGTAGCTTACAAACTGAACCTACCTCGCGAGCTCAGTAACGTACACCCTACCTTCCAAGTCTCGAACTTGAAAAAATTTCTATCAGAAGAAACTCTTGTAATTCCACTCGACGAGATAGAGATCGATGAGAGCCTCAACTTCGTGGAAGAACTTGTAGAGATCATGGACCGAGAGGTCAACCAAACGAAGCAAAGTCGTATCCCCATAGTGAAGGTTCCCTGGAATGCCAAGTTGGGACCTGAGTTCACTTGGGAGTGCGAGGATCAAATGAAATTAAAGCATCCTCATCTTTTTACTTAGTTATTTGTAATTGCTTAATCTCTAATTTCAAGACGAAATTCCCTCTAACGGGGGGATGATGTGACAACCTGAAATTTCTATCTTGTACATTCATTCGAATCAATCAAATTCAGACTTGTTTTAGCTATCTTTTAGCCCTATTTAAGGTCTGTTTGAGTATTCTAAGCCTGGTGCCTTCAAGGTTAAAAAGTTAGGAAGTATCGTATAGAGTTGGGTACGCAGCAAACAAGCCGATAACTCCACCATAAACTACAGTTTACGACCGTAAACACCTCTTTGGTTGTGAACTCATACCCATATACGAGTTATGCCTTCATTTCTAGTCATTTCTTACACTTCCAAGTCAAGTAAAGTCAAATCTCTCTCAACTTTCATCAAGCTTTCACCTTGATCTTCCAAAATGTAAGAATTCCTTCCATGTTATTTGTTGTTATCCTTCTTGATCTTGTATCACCCTTGTAATTCATCCATGAAATTAATCTTTTTGGGTAGATCTTCAAGCGTTCATCACTTTCACCATGAACACCAAGAACACCTACTTGTTCTTTGGCCGTGAACCCCCCTCAAAGCCTCAAAAGTGTAAGTATTTCATCCATCTTCTAGTTAGGCTTGATAAACAACCGATTTCTGACCTTAAAACATCATTTGGAGCATGAACACAAAGTTTTTATGGCCATAAACCCTTGCATGGCCGTAAAACCTTGTGTTGGTTCATGTTTTGGCCTTCAAACTCGTCTAAGTCCAAACCTAGGACCAAGAACACCTAGGGAATGCTTGTTAGGGCCTTAGAATACCTCGTTTGCAAGCGTTTTAATGAGTGTATGGCCATAAACTCCATGACCGTACACTCATTGGCCAAAAACACCTCTTTGGCGGTAAACACTAGCCGTACACACATGTAGTCATACACCACATGACCGTACACACACTAGGGTGGCCGTATATGACAACCCGAAAAGTTTTTGCTTTGTAAGTTCAACAGTCAACCCAAATGAGTGTCAGACTCATTCCTATTATCATTTAGCCTTGTTTAGAGTCTGTTCAAAGGTTGAACACTCAGTATATTCAAGCATTGAGTAAAGGATTGGATCGCGTACACTTTAAAACACCAAAATCTAGCCATACACTCCATATAAGGGAGTGTACGGCCGTACACATGAGTGTACGGTCGTACACAAGAGTGTACGGCCGTACACCCATGTTAGGCCGTACACACCCCTCCCTAAGTATGTATTTCCTTTATTTCCATGCCATTCTTCAGTTTCCCAAGCCAAGAACTCGAGTTTTCTCTCAACTATCATCAAGATTCTTACCCGATCTTCAAGAATGTAAGCCTTTCTTCCGTTTTGATTTGCTGTTATACTTCTTTTCCTAGTAATACCCTTTGATTTCATCCATGGAAATCATCTTTTGGCTAGATCTTCAAATCTTCAACCATTTCACTAAGAACACCAAGAACACACACACTTGTTCTTGGTGATTATGAGTCCTTTTGAGCCTCATTATTGTAAGTACTCTTTCCCATTGCTTAAGACTTGTTAGAACAATAGTTTAAGCCCTTAAAATGCCCATAATTCATGATCATATGGTGTGGGCGGCCGCAAACCCATGTGTGGGCGTACACTCCTCAAAACACCCTTAAAAGGGCCTTCAATGTGCATTCCAGCTTCATCACGTGAAGAGCAATTGTCCCACAAGCATCCCTATCCTTGGAAAACGTTTTTTTGCACTCTTTACCATGAGTGTGTGGCCGCACACTCCCTGTCCGCACACCCATGACCGCACACTCATCAAAGTGGCCGTACACTCCCCTTAGTTGAATTACATGTGATTCCAACACTTGGTCAAAGTGTTTCCTAGTCTCGTGAGGTGTTTCCTTGCATTTGGTTGCTTCTAAGCACTATATTTATGACAATATATGCCATTGTATGTCATTTAGGACTCATTAAGTCTCGGTAATTCATTCAAGGAACCCCTCATCCATATGCACGTATTCTTTTGAGCCACCCACATCAGGTGAGTTCATACCTCGTAATGAATCTTTTAAATTGTTTTAAATTCTTTTAAGGATGGGGAATACAAGTTGAACACAATGTTAATTGTGTAAATATTTGTTAAACATCTTTCAAAATATTGCTTATGTCTTTTATAAGTGATCAAAACATTTCAAAAACTCTTTTAAAGTTATGTTACTTTATAGCTTAACAAAAGCTCCGTTTTTAAAGTACAAGCACAACTTAGTAGATAAATGAGTCTTTTCTACAATAGCTCAAGTAAATTACTAGTAAACTATAAGGAGTATAGTTTAGGGGTTCAGTTCATACTATAACTAGAAGATACTAAGATACTATAACAAGAGAAGATACTAAGATACTATAACGAGAACATACTAAGACACTATAACAGAATGAACTTAATAAGGTGTTGCAGCATGGGACAACTACATGATCTAGTTATACCAATGAATCACTAATGCATTGTTCTAAATAAAAGGTGATAGTTATATTTGTAACAACCTGAAATTTCATATCACATCTTGTAACTTAAATTGTAATCCAATTCGATCAACCAAACGTTGTTTCCAAATCCGTTTCCGATTTCATCATTAAATTAAGTCATTAACATATATCGATCTAAAAGGACTTAATGGGTGTCTTAATGCCATTAGGAATCATTCTAACACCCCATTATAGTTATCAGAATAATTCTAGAATCTACCATATCGGGTTACGACAAATTGGTCGGGTATGACCAAAAGCCCCGCCTAACACCAGTATCGGGTAGAATTCCGTCGTGTCCAATTCCCGAGCACTATATAAGTGATTCAAAGCTTTCATTTGAAGCTTTTGGCCATTTCTTCCATAATCACTTCCAACCTCTCTCCTCATCCAAAATCAAAGGTCCAAAAACAAAGAATTAAGGCTCCAAATCAAAGAGGTAACATCCTTAACTTGTTATCTAACCTCTTTAGCCTTCAATTTGATGTTTAAATTGAGTTTTAGGACCTAGAAGATGTGTTTACGGCCAAGGATCAAGCTTGGGCCGTAAACACCTAAAAATGGGGTTTTTGAGCCATTTAACCCTTCCAAATCATTGTTGGGACTTAGATACGACCTTAAGGCTTGCAAATTGGGACTTAAAACATTTAAAACATAAATTTTGAGGGACAAACAAGAGTTTACGGCCAAGACATGTGCTTGGGCCGTAAACTCCTCAAACATGGGGGATAAATTCATTTTTACATGTTAGAATGCCTTGAAACTTAACCAATAGCTTTGTGGTAAATCCTAGAGCCATCTAAAAATAGTTTAGAGACCTTAAACACATCAAAAATACCACATATAGGAGTTTACGGCCTAGGAACATGCCCTTGGCCGTAAACTCATGAAACTATGTCAAAAGATGCATCTAATTCACTCCAAAGGCTTGCATAAATTTCTAGAATCATATGTGATTGTTTTAAGTGTCAAAAACTAATTTCTCATGAGCATAGAAGAGTTTACGGCCATAGAACATGCCTCTAGGCGGTAAACTCCTTAAAATATGTTAAATGGTGCCCTAAATTCATAACAAGGCTTGGAAAATTAACTAGAATCACATGTGATTGTTCTTTGTACCTCAAATGAATTATTCTTGAACATAGTAGAGTTTACGGCCGTAAACTCCAAGTTTAAGGCCATAAACTCCCTTTTAAATGGTATAAATCCAATCAAATTAATCCAAGGTATTTTAAAAGTCCATTCCAACAATCCCCATGTCCATTCAAGCCATTAAACCCTCAAAATCACACCAACATGAGTTTACGTCCGTAAACTCATGTGTGTGTGTGTTTTGTGGCTGTAACCTCCCTAATATGTTTACTCTTGGGGAGTAAACACAAGTCCTAAGTCCCTAATGTCAATATACGTCCATAGATGTCACCCGGGTCACTCCAAACACTCGTTTTGAGGTGTTTAACCTCGTTGGAGTGTAATGTTCCATATGATTAGTGATTGTAAATCTAATTAGTTATATATGGACATTATTACATTTTACATAGGGACATCGCGAGTAAACAATCCCCGAACCAATGTCTAGTATCCAAAACCGTCGCATTTCCGAGTGTGGTGAGTTCATACCCCTACCCTTTTTCACTGTTTTTCACTGTTTTCAGGGGGGGAACACAAGCAAAGTACAAGGGTTTTCTTGTACTCAAAACTTATTTTCGTGTGCGTGTGTTTCACATTTCATGTGCTTTTAATACTGATATATACAACTGATAACCAGTAGAACATGCAGGTCACATAAACATTTATTTGTGAAATGGGTTTTATAAACTGTTATGTTTTATATATTTCACAAATGGTTTTCCACATTTTTATCAGTTAAAAGCATGACATTAGAACACATGAGCAATATAATTTTTACACTGTCTTGTCCTCGGTAACATTCCATAGAGATACGCAAATGGAGGATTATCATATTATTACTAGTAAATTTGTTATTCCTGTATGATTGGAGACACGTCCTCGGCGAACACTCCACAGAGATACGCGAGTGGAGGACTACACCCGTAACCAAAATCTCTGGGACTTAGAGAGCGTGACTTGAGTGTATAGATCTATACGGGGCTGACTACCCCACACCTGGCTGCTAGCTACAGCCGAACCGAAATGGTTCATGGGTGACGAAAGTCATAAGGTTGTGGACTACTTATTGCCACAGGTTCAGTCTTTAGTATGGTTATGGAACTCACAATTAGGATAACAGAGATTTACTTATAGTAATAATGAATAACTTATACATCTTTTACATTGATAACCAGCATTCAGGAAAGTATGAGACTTTCCTAGGAAACCTTGTACATAACCAGGTATAACAGAATACATCTTTACAATAAAAACCAACATTCAGGAAAGCATGAGGCCTTCCTGGGGAAACATATACATTACTAGAAAAGTCTAGCAAAACAGATAACATTACATCTTTTACAAATGATAACTCATAATCAGGAAAGTATAGGACTTTCCCGGGGATACATTGGAACTCAAACAGAACAGTTTAACAAACCGGATAATCAAACTATACGTTTTTCACATGAGTAATGTGTTTTCAGTGTATAAACCTACTATACTTTGTAATTGTGAAACAACAATCAACTTTTAAGAAAATGTGGGATTTTCTTGGCGTGTGTTACATTTTTCAGAAACAGAAAGGAAGCATGAACATTTTCACAAAACAAAACTACTTATGAACTCGCCAGTGTTATGCTGATTTTCAAAACCGCTTGTGTTCTCAGGTCAACGTTAGAACAGGTACCGAAGATCCTTTTGGCTCAAAGTCGGAGTGCTCAGAAGACCCGTTTCATTTTGTTCATATATATATACTATGTATCACAACTGTACCACTTTACTTTTGAAAAAAACTGTAAAACTTTTATATGTAATGTAATGGTTGTTCTACTTTACTTACTATGTACATTGGATTTGATACTCAACGTGGAGTGAACCCCAGAAATGTTTCCGCCTTCGGTTTTCGGGGAGTGACAGATTGGTATCAGAGCCCTTGTTTATAGTGAATAAAGTATACCAAACCTTACATGGTATAAAACTATAAACACTAAAGGGGCCTAAGTGCTCTGAAATAAAAGTATCTTCAAGCTATAAGTATTTGCAAAAGTATATAAGTATGCCGAATCGTCGAGATCCGTAACTATAAGTAGAACAAAACATAAGTAAATGGGTGTTGTGTACTGCGGTTAAACCTGGGCAGTTATGTAGTCGTGTCTAGGATCAATATAGCCTGGCAACCTATTTTCATTCGAGACACGGCCAACATGTGCTTGGGAGTGACTGTGGTATGCGGCATGCCTAAAACTTACCCTAATACCACAAACATCGAGCCAGTGTCGTAACGAATCATGAAATACTATGGGAGTATTTCTCGAATCAATCCTTTGTAGAAATCCTCGTTCACATATAGATCCTCGATCATTCCATTAGAGATAGTTTACCTGCTTCAATAACTCTTTCCTGCTTTATCGCTTATTTGGAATAAATATCTGTTATATCTCTCGATTCAATTCAGAGGACTTATCATCCTCTTTTTCTTTATCTTATTAGATTAAGATGCCACCCAGAAAGAGACCCAGCTCAAGACCAACAACCCTCCGCCACCACCTCCTCCTGAAATTGATCCCGTGTTATTCCAAACAGCTGTTACCCCCGCGGTGGCAGCTTCCATGTCCCAATTGAACACCGGTAGTTACGGTGGTTCAGGAGGTGGTACTCAAGATCAAGAAAGCAATCAGGGACATCGAAGTTCCTATAAGGATTTCATGAATGAAAAACCAACATCCTTTGATGGCACTGGAGGTGTCATTTCCCTATCCCGATGGTTCGAGAAAATCGAATCCATCTTCGGAATTTGTGCTTGTGTTGAGTCTGATAAGGTCAAATTTGCAGCCTGTACCTTCAGTAATAAAGCCTTGACTTGGTGGAATAGCCGAGTCAAATCCTTGACCCTACCCGTAGCCAATGCCATGGGCTGGAACGCCATGAAAGAACTCCTCCTTGCCAAATACTGTCCCCGTGGTGAAATGTAGAAGCTAGAGCATGGGCTCTGGAACCTGAAGATGAAAGGTTCCGACATTGCTGCATACACTTCCCGATTCGATGATCTTGCCCTTATCTACCCTAGTTTGGTCACTCCTGAAAGTAAAAAGATCGAGAGGTTTATTTGGGGGCTAACCAATCCAACAAAAGGTCATGTCTTAGCTGCTCGCCCAGACACATATGATAGTGCTAAGACTTTAGCCCAAGCCATAATTGATCACAGCGATGATGTTGAGGAAGCCACCACTGCCCCTGAGTCGACTAAAAGCAGTGGTGAGAAAAGAAAATTTTGGAAGAAGAAGAAGGGTCAATCTTCCCAAGGCTCCTCCAAAAGAAAACAAACAGTAACAGTCAATGCTGCTACTACCCTCGTTGCTGCTGCTTCTGTTATGGGATCCACAGCTCTAACTCCTACCAGCCAGTATGCTGGTAATCTTCCTCTATGTGACAAGTGCAAGTATCATCACAACCCTGGCCCCTGTCGAGAACTTTCCTGTACCAATTGTGGTAAGAAGGGGCACACAGTCCGATTCTGCAAAGCTCCGGCCCAATCGGCTAGCCAATCTTCGGGAGCAGGCGTTGGTCAAGCCTGCTACAATTGTGGTGAGGTTGGACACTTTAAAAGAAACTGCCCCAAAAAGTCTACTGCTGATAACACCGGAAGGGTCCTCGCCATGGGACGGGAGGAAGCGGTCGCCGATCCCACTGTTGTCTCGTGTACGTTCCTTCTCGACAACTCATATGCTAATATTCTTTTCGATTCGGGTGCTGAGAGGAGCTATATTAGTCATGCATTCAAACATAACCTAAAACATAATTCCCAACCTTTAACCGAAATATTTACCGTTGAGATGGCTAACGGAGAGCAGGAAAGCGCTAGCGAACTGTTCGTAGGTTGTACCCTTACCCTGAACGACCATTCGTTTCCTATCGATCTTACGCCAGTATCCATAAAGAGCTTTGATGTTATCATTGGCATGGATTGGTTGAGTCCCAATCATGCGGATATCCTTGGTTTCGAAAAAACCATCCGTCTCAACCTTCCTTCGGGTCAAACTCTAGTAATCTATGGCGATAAACTCAGTTCCAATCTTCGTATCATTTCCTGCATCAAAGCTCAGAAACTCCTGCGAAAGGAGTGTATTGCATTCTTGGCGCATGTAATAAACGAGAAGCAGGAAGTTAAAGACCTCGCGAGCATCCCCGAAGTCTGTAACTTTCCTAATGTGTTTCCCGAAGAGCTTCCAGGAATCCCTCCCGAGCGCCATGTCGAGTTCCGTATTGACCTAATTCCTGGAGCTACTCCCGTAGCGAAGTCTCCGTATCGCTTAGCTCCAGCAGAGATGCAGGAGTTATCCAGTCAACTTAACGAATTGCTCAGCAAAGGATTCATTAGACCGAGTTCCTCACCCTGGGGAGCTCCGGTTTTGTTTGTCAAGAAGAAAGATGGATCATTTCGTATGTGTATCGATTATCGCGAGCTGAACATGTTAACTGTTAAAAACCGATATCCTCTTCCGCGAATAGATGATCTCTTCGATCAACTCCAGGGAGCCAGTTACTTCTCCAAGATAGACCTTCGATCAGGGTACCATCAGCTACGAGTTCATGAAAGTGATGTGTCCAAAACAGCTATCAGGACTCGATATGGACACTACGAGTTCGTAGTGATGCCCTTTGGTCTAACCACCGCACCGACAGTGTTCATGGACCTGATGAATCGGGTGTGCCGTCCTTATCTAGACAAGTTTGTCATTGTGTTCATTGATGACATACTTGTCTACTCCAGAAGTGAAGAAGACCACAAACAACACTTGAGACTAGTGTCGGAGACCCTGCGATCCGAGAAGTTGTACGCGAAATTTTCCAAATGCGAGTTCTGGATTCGGAAGGTAACTTTCCTCGGTCATGTGGTAAGCGAGGAGGGTATTCATGTGGATCCTTCCAAGATAAAGACGATAGAGAATTGCTCAGCACCGAAGACACCCACAGAAATCCGGCAATTTTTGGGTCTCGGTGGCTATTATCGGAGATTCATCCAGAACTTTTCCAGAATCGCCAAACCTCTAACCACTCTAACACAGAAAGGTGTACCCTTTTGTTGGAGTGATAAACAAGAAACTGCGTTTCAGACGCTGAAGAAAGCCTTGTGCAGCGCGCCTGTTCTGTCCCTACCCGAAGGGACAGAGGACTTCGTTGTCTACTGCGATGCATCTAATCAAGGCCTAGGATGTGTGCTTATGCAAAGAGGAAAAGTAATTGCCTATGCTTCTAGACAGTTGAAAACACACGAGGTAAACTATACCACACACGACTTGGAACTAGGAGCCGTGGTCTTTGCGTTGAAGATTTGGAGACATTACCTCTACGAAACCAAGTGCACAATCTTCACCGATCACAAGATCCTGCAACACATCCTTGATCAAAAAGACTTGAACATGAGACAAAGACGATGGGTAGAACTACTCAGTGATTATGAGTGTGAATCCGTTACCATCCCGGCAAGGCCAATGTGGTAGCAGATGCCCTTAGCCGAAAGGAGAGTGCAGGCCGCAAGGTGAAGAACCAGACGATGACTATCCATTCCAACCTACCTATACAAATCCGAGAAGCTCAATTAGAAGCACTCAAACCTGAGAATGCGTCGACCGAAACCTTAAGAGGAATGGAAAAGAAACTTGAGATCAGAGGTGACGGAGTTCATTGTTTTATGGATCGAATCTGGATTCCCAATCCGGAGGATTCAGAGAGTTAGTCATGGAGGAAGCACACAGAACCAAATACTCTGTTCACCCGGGCTCTGACAAGATGTACTTAGATCTCAAGAAACAATATTGGTGGCCAAACATGAAGGCTGAGATAGCTACGTTTGTGGGTAAGTGTCTGACTTGCGCCAAGGTAAAAGTTGAGCACCAGAAACCCTCGGGTCTGCTCCAGCAGCCCGAGATACCCGAATGGAAATGGGAGATGATTACCATGGATTTCATCACCAAACTACCCAGGTGCTCGAGTGGGTACGATACCATTTGGGTGATTGTCGATCGTTTGACAAAGTCAGCTCATTTCGTTCCAATCAAAGAATCATACAAGATGGAAAGACTCGCATGGATTTATATCCAGGAGGTAGTCCGACTGCACGGTGTACCTGCGTCCATTATCTCTGATCGAGATAGCAGGTTTACCTCCCAATTTTGGCAGTATCTCCAGAAAGCTCTTGGAACCAAACTAGACATGAGCACGGTGTATCATCCTCAGACCGATGGACAAAGTGAGAGAACAATCAAAACTCTGGAGGACATGCTTAGGGAATGTGTCATTGACTTTGGAAAGTCGTGGGACGCACATCTACCTTTGATCAAATTCTCATACAACAACAGTTATCACACCAGCATTAGGGATGCCCCGTTCGAAGCCCTATACAGTCGTAAGTGCAGATCCCCTCTATGCTGGGCTAAGGTGTGAGATACACAGCTAGCCAAGAGTCGAGTCCCCGAGAGTACTCTCACTGGTCCTGAGATCATCCGTGAAACCACCGAGAAGATCATCCAAATACAAGAACGACTGAAAGCTTCACGTGATCGCCAGAAGAGTTACGCTGATAACCGTCGGAAACCACTGGAATTCCAGGTTGGAGACCGTGTCCTGTTGAAGGTCTCGCCCTGGAAAGGCACTGTACGCTTTGGTAAGCAAGGGAAACTTAATCCGAGGTACATTGGACCTTTTGAGATCCTCGCCAGGATTGGTCCGGTAGCCTATAAACTTCGTTTACCTCACGAACTCAGTAACATCCATCCTGTCTTCCATGTTTCAAATCTCAAGAAATGCCTATCTGATGAAACCCTAGTGATTCCGTTAGACGAGATCGAAATCGATGAAAACCTCAACTTCGTGGAGGAACCGAACGAAATCATGGATCAAGAAGTCAAACATACGAAACAAAGTCGCATTCCGTTAGTGAAGGTTTGCTGGAATGCCAAGCGGGGACCGGAGTTCACTTGGGAGCGGGAAGACTCGATGAAACAGAAGTATCCACAACTCTTTCTAGATCCATGATTTGTATTTTATCTTGTATCTTGTCTTGAATTTCGGGACGAAATTCCCTCTAACGGGGGGATGATGTAACAACCCGAAATTTCATATCATATCTTCTAACTCAAATTGTAATCCAATTTGATCAACCAAACGATGTTTCCAAATCCGTTTCCGATTTCATCATTAAATTAAGTCATTAACATATATCGATCTAAAATAACTTAATGGGTGTCTTAATGCCATTAGGAATCATTCTAACACCCCATTATAGTTATCGGAATAATTCTAGAATCGACCATATCGAGTTATGACAAATTGGTCGGGTATGACCAAAAGCCCCGCCTAACGTCGGTATCGGGTAGAATTCCGTCGTGTCCAATTCCCGAGCACTATATAAGTGATTCAAAGCTTTCATTTGAAGCTTTTGGCCATTTCTTCCATAATCACTTCCAACCTCTCTCCTCATCCAAAATCAAAGGTCCAAAAACAAAGACTTAAGGCTCCAAATCAAAGAGGTAACATCCTTAACTTGTTATCTAACCTCTTTAGCCTTCAATTTGATGTTTAAATTGAGTTTTAGGACCTAGAACATGTGTTTACGGCCAAGGATCAAGCTTGGGCCGTAAACACCTAAAAATGGGGTTTTTGAGCCATTTAACCCTTCCAAATCATTGTTGGGACTTAGATACGACCTTAAGGCTTGCAAATTGGGACTTAAAACATTTAAAACATAAATTTTGAGGGACAAACAAGAGTTTACAGCCAAGACATGTGCTTGGGCCGTAAACTCCTCAAACATGGGGGATAAATTCATTTTTACATGTTAGAATGCCTTGAAACTTAACCAATAGCTTTGTGGTAAATCCTAGAGCCATCTAAAAATAGTTTAGAGACCATAAACACATCAAAAATACCACATATAGGAGTTAACGGCCTAGGAACATACCCTTGGCCGTAAACTCATGAAACTATGTCAAAAGATGCATCTAATTCACTCCAAAGGCTTGCATAAATTTCTAGAATCACATGTGATTGTTTTAAGTGTCAAAAACTAATTTTTCATGAGCATAGAAGAGTTTACGGACATAGAACATGCCTCTAGGCCGTAAACTCCTAAAAATATGTTAAATGGTGCCCTAAATTCATAACAAGGCTTGGAAAATTAACTAGAATCACATGTGATTGTTCTTTGTACCTCAAATCAATTATTCTTGACCATAGTAGAGTTTACGGCCGTAAACTCCAAGTTTAAGGCCGTAAACTCCCTTTTAAATGGTATAAATCCAATCAAATTAATCCAAGGCATTTTAAAAGTTCATTCCAACAATCCCCATGTCCCTTCAAGCCATTAAACCCTCAAAATCACACCAACATGAGTTTACGGCTGTAAACTCATGTGTGTGTGTGTTTTATGGCTGTAAACTCCCTAATATGTTTACTCTTGGGGAGTAAACACAAGTCCTAAGTCCCTAATGTCAATATACGTCGGTAGATGTCACCCGGGTCACTCCAAACGCTCGTTTTGAGGTGTTTAACCTCGTTGGAGTGTAATGTTCCATATGATTAGTGATTGTAAATCTAATTAGTTATATATGGACATTATTACATTTTACATAGGGACATCGCGAGTAAACAAGCCCCGAACCAACGTCTAGTATCCAAAACCGTCGCATTTCTGAGTCCGGTGAGTTCATACCCCTACCCTTTTTCACTGTTTTTCACTGTTTTCAGGGGGGAACACAAGCAAAGTACAAGGGTTTTCATGTACTCAAAACTTATTTGTGTGTGTGTGTTTCACATTTCATGTGCTTTTAATACTGATATATACAACTGATAACCAGTAGAACATGCAGATCACGTAAACATTTATTTGTGAAATGGGTTTTATAAACTGTTATGTTTTATATATTTCACAAATGGTTTTCCACATTTTTATCAGTTAAAAGCATGACATTAGAACACATGAACAATATAATGTTTACACTGTCTTGTCCTCGGTTATATTCCACAGAGATACGCGAAAGTAGGATTATCATATTATTACTAGAAAATTTGTTATTCCTGTATGATTGGAGACACGTCCTCGGCAAACACTCCACAGAGATACGCGAGTGGAGGACTACACCCGTAACCAAAATCTATGGGACTTAGAGAGCGTGACTTGAGTGTATAGATCTATACGGGGCTGACTACCCCACACCTGGCTGCTAGCTACAGCCGAACCGAAATGGTTCAAGGGTGACGGAAGTCATAAGGTTATGGACTACTTATTGCCACAGGTTCAGTCTTTAGTATGGTTATTGAACTCGCAATTAGGATAACAGAGATTTACTTATAGTAATAATGAATAACTTATACATCTTTTACATTGATAACCAGCATTCAGGAAAGTATGGGACTTTCCTGGGAAACCTTGTACATAACCAGGTCTAATAGAATACATCTTTACAATAAAAACCAACATTCAGGAAAGCATGGGGCCCTCCTGGGGAAACATATACATAACTAGAAAAGTCTAGCAAAACAGATAACATTACATCTTTTACAAATGATAACTCACAATCAGGAAAGTATAGGACTTTCCTGGGGATACATTGGAACTCAAACAGAACAGTTTAACAAACCGGATAATCAAACTATACATTTTTCACATGAGTAATGTGTTTTCAGTGTATAAACCTACTATACTTTGTAATTGTGAAACAACAATCAACTTTTAAGAAAATGTGGGATTTTCTTGGCGTGTGTTACATTTTTCAGAAACAGAAAGGAAGCATGAACATTTTCACAAAACAAAACGACTTATGAACTCACCAGTGTTATGCTGATTTTCAAAACCGCTTGTGTTCTCAAGTCAACATTAGAACAGGTACCGAAGATCCTTTTGGCTCAAAGTCGGAGTGCTCAGAAGACCCGTTTCATTTTGTTTATATATATATATATATATATATATATATATATATACTATGTATCACAACTTTACAACTTTACTTTTGAAAACAATTGTAAAACTTTTATATGTAATGTAATGGTTGTTCTACTTTACTTACTATGTACATTGGATTTGATACTCAACATGGAGTCAACCCCAGAAATGTTTCCGCCTTCGGTTTTCGGGGTGTGACAATATTGGGCATACATGATCACATAACTTTCATGTGAAGTTACACAGCTAAGTAACTAGTTTGCTTAAGTTGTGTTTGGTTCCCAGAATCACTTGACAGGGAGAGTGTATAGTATGGGATCTAGCATTCACATTGTGACGTTAATAAAACAAACATGTTTTAAGGTACAGTGGTGCGTCAAGATGTAAATTCAAAAGACAACTGGGTACTTACATTTTCCCATTTCTTTTGTAAAGTGACAGTTCCACTAGAAAGTTAATGCAAACTATTTTCGAGTCAAAATAGTTATAAACTAGGGACAACTTACAAACAACAAACAGAACAGTCGAGTCTACTACATTCAGTAGAAAGGGGCCTATAATGCTAACTTTATGATTCCTTAGTGTACACATCAGGGATATATATTAATCAAATCCGAGAGATAATAGGAAGTGCGCTTTCCGCTTCATTTCCTGTTCCTTGATTGGTTATGGGCTTAGAGCAGATTCACCCATCCTACAATCTATCTGATCTAAACTATATATATATATATATATATATATATATATATATATATATATATATATATATGTATGTATGTATATATATATATATATATATATATATATATATATATATATATATTTCGTATACACCAAGTAATCATAAGGAGTACCAAGTATGGGTCAGGTCATAGGATACTAATTCAATACATAATTTTCTAGTACAAAACATACTTTTCAAACAGAACATTTGGTATACAAAACTAGAAATTTACCAGTAAAGGGTTTAATCCATTTTATTAAACTAGTATAACATAAAGGACCTTAGGTGTTTAATTCTATAATACCTTATTTTATACATCAGAGTTATATACAATTAATACCCGATAGCTAGTTGGATGTGTGTTATCCGCCTCATTTCTTGTTCCTTGTTTGGTTGTGGGCTTAGGGCTGATTCACACAATTAACTATCTATTTGATATTAGATTATATATAGCTTGTACAACCTAAGAGATTATAGGAGGAATCACTATGGTTACCATTTTTACTATAAGAAATAAGGGTTTTCATAAAGGATCTTTTCATTCAAATATAAACGAACTATTGCAATTAACTCCGTGAGTACCAAGTGAATACACAAGGGTTATTTACGAAGATGATCTAACAACCAATGGGATGTATGTCATCCGCCCCATTCCCTGTTCCTTGTTTGGTTGTAGGCTTAGGGAAAATACACACAATCGATTGTTTGTTTACTCTGGGTTTTTATATAACCTGTATCCATTTAGTACTCATAAAATGGATTTTAGAGTCATTTTTACTTATCTTTCATCAAAGCAGGAAATATAGGATTTTTTGGAGGAACAAGCAAACTTTTCTAAACAGAACTTGAAACTTACTAAACTTTCTTATAACTTACTTACATCACTAAAATCTTATGAACTCATCAGATTAATTGTTGATAAACTCTTTCAAATAACTTGTATTCTCAAGAAACTAGTAGACAGGTACTTGCACTGGGAATTCAGTAGATGGGGCATAATAGCTCAAAGTCTTGTTTTGTTATTTTCTTATGTATTCTATGTTTTGTGAACACACACTTTGTAAACAGTTTCTTTCAAATGAAATGGTTGTTTATTACTTTGATTACTATGATGCATATATTGTGATACTAAACATGACGTCCTCTACCCTAGAACGTTTCCGCCATTCCGGTTGTGGGGTGTGACAAATTGGTATCAGAGCAACATTTATAGTGAACTAAGTATATCAACCGGTAAAAGATATTCAGCTATAAATGCAATGGGGCTTAAGTGCTCTAGATAATAATATATTTTAAGAAATAATGATAAGTTATAAAAATATACTTACTTGCTTATACATGTATACATACTAAAACAAGTATCATAAGAAGAACGGAACATAAGTATTTAAAGGTTGAATATTGCAGTCAAACATGGGTAGTTATGTAATCGTATCTGGGATCAATATAGTATGATCAACTATATTCATTTGAGATGCGACCGACATGTGCTTGGGAATTCTAGATCAGAACATGAAAGTTAGAATACTATAGGAGTGTTCTATGACACTATAATGCAATAACGAGTTTGAAACATACCAGGTACATTACATTAAAATTATATAGGAGTATTTTAGGCACTAGATAAATAACTTATGTGATAACTTAAAAGACCCTTACGGATAGATCTATAATCTTGCAATGTATACTCTCAAGGTTTTATATAATTTAGATTTTATAGACTTAGAATTTGTGATCTACGCTTCACTACATGTTCCATGTTTGGTTGTGGTTTTGGAGTAGGATCACTTATTTGAAGGCCTATTTAATCTTAAATTATATACAATTTGTATACATTGTACAATTATAGAAGGACTCTGTAAGGATCACCCCACAAGGTTACCATTAGTCTCATAGATTCTTTAGACACTTCCTTTCTCGTACGAAAAACCCAGATAGATGTAACCACTTCCTCACAGCGGTCGACAGAGGGGTCAAGGAGGAACAAAAGCGAGTTCATGAGAAGTTTTCGAAGAAGGATCAACCGAAGTAACCAAAAACATCATGTGTGTCACACTAATAAATAATAATATTGGTTAACATAGCAAGTTAGTGGAAACACTGCTCACCCTATGTGTTAGGATTATTTTCTTTACATGCAACTGGTAACAATTATTCAGGTCACATATATTCATTCGAGGACAGCCAATTCTAATTCATAAAGTTTATTTGGTATAGAATCTTTTATGAATTGTTTCTAGAACCCTGTGGAAGTCAGGACCAAATACATTCAGAACTAGGATAACCTTGTCTTTCAGCTTACGGCTTATCTCCACTGTTATAGACTTCTACCCGTCTCATGTTTGTATTCTTTTAGCAAAGATGCCTCCTTGCGGATCGAACAGACGCACTACTCCAATAACTCCAACTCAAACACCACTACCTCCGCCACAATTCGATATTGCTGCTCTCCAAGCAGCGATATCCTCCGCAGTGGCAACTGCTCTAGCTCGCTTCGGCGAAAGTGGTACCTTCAGATCTGGTAGCGGTACCCACTTAACAAACCCTGGAGCTACTCATGGACACCCAAGGGAGTGTTCCTATATAGACTTCATGAACTGCAAACCCAAATCTTTTAATGGAAATGGAGGAGTCATCGCTATAATGCGATGGTTCGAGAAAATAGATTTAGTCTTTGCAATTTGTTCATGCCCAGAAGGGAGAAAAGTGAAGTTTGCTGCCTACACCTTCTCCGACAGAGCCCTAACATGGTGGAATAGCCATGTTAAGTCATTGACCCTATCAGTGGCTAACTCAATAGTTTGGGAGAACCTAAAAGAGATGATGCTGGAAGAATACTGCCCAAGGGGTGAAGTTCAAAAACTATGCCAAGAACTATGGGAGCATACAATGATTGGCTCATACATAGTGACCTACACTGACAGGTTTTGCGACCTGGCAGCACTATGCCCTAAGATGGTTACTCCAAAGAGTAAGAAGATAGAAAGGTATATCTGGGGTCTAACTGCCCCGATTCAAGGAGATGTACTATCTTCTAACCCAGTCACATACGATAGTGCTAAACGCCTGGCTCAGAGGCTTGTTGACCATGGAGTCCGCCAAGGTTTAGAAGTCCCCGTTCCCAAGCCATCAAAGGGAGAGGACTATGAACAGAAGCCAAGGAATAAGAGGAAGAAGAAACGAACAACACAGGAACCCCCACAAGAGCAACAAACGAGTACTATGCACGCCACTACAACACCTGCTACTCCAACACCTGCCAGTCGATATGCTGGAACCCTCCAAAGTGCGGAAAGTGCAACTACCACCACACCAGAGTATGCCAGGAAATGCAGTGTCTGAACTGCCACAGAAAGGGACACACAGTCCGTTTCTGTAGGGCACCAGCTCAACCGATCTCCCAAGTCCTCGTAGTTGAAGAAAACCAAGCCTACTATGGCTGTGGCGAGACTGGACACTACCAGAGGGACTGCCTGATAGTGAAGAACTCAGGTGTAGAAGGACACATTCTGATGATCACTGCAGGAGAATCAACCCCGGAGTCGCTAGCGAGTAGTGGTACGTTTTCGACTTAGTAATTACTTTTAAAAATTAATTTATATTTATATAAGATTAAAACTAGGGGAAAACACTTAAGAGTAATTATAATAACTCAGTTATTGAAACCAATCATAGTATTCAAGAGAACTAAAAGATCCGTTCAGAGAAGCTATGATGGCTTAGTGTGTACATCAGGGTTGTGCATAGCTAAGATTTTACAGACCTAGGGTGACTAATTCCACCTTAATTCCTGTTCCTTGTTTGGTTATGGATTTGAGGCACAGTTGCTCAATCGACTATCTTATTTATCTTAATTTTTCATAACTTGTACATGACAGGCGATCATAGTGGTATCAAGGAGGATCGTAGTATAAACTATCAAAACTACTTATCAAATCACTTTCATTGTATGTACTCGCTCATCGCAGTACGATACGTAGAAGTGTTAGCATCAAGGGGGAAAACAGAGAACACTAGAACATTTACAAAGAGTACATTGTCGAACACACTAGCAGTACATCATCTAACACACTAGCAGTACATCATCGTATCGCAGACGTTTCTTTCAAATCGGCCAAAACTTTTGTTCAGTATAGAGTCCCTTACTATCATTCATCATAAGTTGGTGTGGTCCTCACCATACTAAGTTCATATATTTCTATTGCCTCAACCGTAAAGTTCACGAAACCTTCATCATTCATAACGGCAGTCCGACCTAAACCTCAGATTTATCTCTTGTATTTTAAACCTCAAAGTACTTGTGTGAAGGGTAATTTGCCTTCCGATGCCTGGCCACCGTATGTTCCAAAGACTGTCACGAAATACCACTCGTCCAACAGACCAAGTTTGAGCATAGAGGCTAAGGACGAATACAGCCCACCTATCACTATTCAGTGTATATGCGAGGGTGGTATATGAATATTATTACGCAGATTTAGTATGTGTGTTTCCGCCCTATCTCCTGTTCCTTGTTTGGTTGTGGACTTGGGGCAGAGTCGCACATCCGACCGTCTCACTAATCTTAATTATATACGAATTGTGTACACGGTGAAATGATAGATGGACCAAGTATGAATCTTATCATGACACTAGAGCAAAGTCACCAGGTCTATGAGTGAGTATTCTGCAAATCAGAGGAGCACAACCCCGGTAGTACTTCTAAGAAAGCTAATTTCGGGATGAAATTCCATCTAACAAGGGGATGATGTGAGAACCCGAATTGTTTTTGCTTTGTAAGTTCAACAGTCAAACCAACTGAGTGTTAGACTTGTTTCTACTATCATTTAGCCTTGTTTAGAGTCCGTTCAAAGGTTCAAAGCTCAGTACACTCAAGCATTGAGTAAAGGATTGGATCGCATACACTTTAAAACACCAAAATCCAACCATACACTCCATATGAGGGAGTGTACGGCCGTACACATGAGTGTACGGCCATACACCCATGATGGGCTGTACACACCCCTCCATAAGTATGTATTTCCTTCATTTCTAATACATTCTTCAGTTTCCCAAGCCAAGAACTCGAGTTTTCTCTCAACTATCATCAAGATTCTTACCCAATCTTCAATAATGTAATCCTTTCATTCGTTTTCATTTGTTGTTATACTTCTTTTCCTAGTAACACCCTTTGATTTCATCCATGGAAATCATCTTTTGGCTAGATCTTCAAATCTTCAACCATTTCACCAAGAACACACACTTGTTCTTGGTGATTATGAGCCCTTTTGAGCCTCCAAATCATAAGTACTCTTTCCCATTGCTTAATACTTTTTAGAACACTAGATTAAGCCCTTAAAAATGCCCTGAACTCATGATCATATGGTGTGTACGGCCGCACACCCATGTGTTGCCGTACACTCCTCAAAACACCCTTAAAGGGGCCTTCAAAGTGCATTCCAGCTTCACCATTTGAAGAGCAGTTGTCGCACAAGCATCCATAGCCTTGGAAAACGTTTTTGTGCACTCTTTACCATGAGTGTGCGGCCACACACTCCCTGGACACACACTAATGGCCGCACACTCATCAAAGTGTCCGTACACTCCCCTTAGTTGAATTACATGTGATTCCAACACTTGGTCAAAGTGTTTCCTAGTCTCATGAGGTGTTCCTTGCATTTGGTTGCTTCTAAACACTATATTTAAGACAATATATATATATGCCATTGTATGTCATTTAGGACTTGTTAAGTCTTGGGAATTCATTCGAGGAACCTCTCATCCTTACGCGCGTATTCATTTGAGCCACCCACACCAGGTGAGTTCATACCCCTGTAATGAATCTTTTAAACTATTTTAAATGCTTTTAAGGTGGGGGGGATAAAAGTAGAACATAATGTTAATTGTGTAAATATTTGTTAAACATCTTTCAAAAGATTGCTTATGTCTTTTATAAGTGATCAAAACATTTCAAAAACTCTTTTAAAGTTATGTTACTTTATAGTTTAACAAAAACTCCATTTTAAAAGTACAAGCATAACTTAGTAGATAAATAAGTCTTTTCAACAACAGTTCAAGTAAATTACTCGTATAATATAAGGAGTATAGTTTAGGGGTTTAGTTCATACTATAACTAGAAGATACTAAGATACTATAAAAAGAGAAGATACTAATATACTATAACGAGAACATACTAAGATACTATAACAGAATGAACTTAATAAGGTGTCGCAGCATGGGACAACTATAGGATCTAATTATACCAATGAATCACTAATGCATTGTTACAAAAAAAAGGTGATAGTTATATTGGGTATACATGATCACATAACTTTAATGTGAATTTACACGGCTTAGAAACTGGTTTGCTTAAGTCGCGTTTGGTTCCCAGAATCTTTTGATAGGTAGAGCGTATAGTATGGGATCTAGCCTTCACATTATGACCTTAATAAAAAAACATGTTTTAAGGTAATGTGGTGCGTCTGGATGTCAATTCAAAAGACAAATGGGTACTTACATTTTCCCATTTCTTTCGTAAAGTGGCGGTTCCACTAGAAAGTTAATGCAAACTATTTTCGAGTCAAAATAGTTATAAACTAGCGAAAACTTACAAACAACGAACAGAACAGTCGGGTCTAGTACATTCAGTAGAAAGGGACCTATAATGCTAACTTTATGATTCCTTAGTGTATACATCAGGGATATATATTAATCAAATCTGACAAGTAATAGGATGTGCGCTTTTCGCCTCATTTCATGTTCCTTGTTTGGTTGTGGGCTTAGAGCAGATTCACCCAGCCTACTATCTATCTGATCTAAATTATATGTATATTTTGTATAAACCAAGTAATCATAAAGAGTACCAAGTATGGTTCAGGTCATAGGACACTCATTCAATGCACAGTTTTCTAGTAAAAAACATACTTTTCAAAAGAACATTTGGTATACAAAACTACAAACTTACAAGTAAAGGGTTTAATCCATTTTATTAAACCAGTACAACTTTAAGGACCTTAGGTGTTTAATTATATAATACCTTAGTTTATACATCAGAGTTATATACAATTAATACCCGATAGCAAGTTGGATGTGTGTTATCCGCCTCTTTCATGTTCCTTATTTGGTTGTGGGCTTAGGGCAGATTCACACAATTAACTATCTATTTGATATTAGATTATATATAGCTTGTATACCCTAAGAGATTATAAGAGGAACCACCGTGGTTACCATTTTTACTATAAGAAATAATGGTTTTCTTAAAGGATCTTTTCATTCAAATATAAAGTAACTATTGCACTTAACTCCCTGAGTACCAAGTGAATACACAGGGTTATATACAACGATGATCTAACAACCAATGGGATGTGTGTCATCCGTCGTATTCCTTGTTCCTTGTTTGTTTTTGGGCTTATGGCAGATACACACAATCGACTGTTTGTTTACTCTGGGTTTTTATATAACCTGTATCCATTTAGTACTCATAGAAAGGATTGTAGATTCATTTTTACTTATCTTTCATAAAAGCAGGAAATATAGGATTTTCTGGAGGAACAGGCAAACTTGAAACTTACTAAACTTTCTTATAACTTACTTACATCACTAAAATCTTATGAACTCACTAGCTTAATTGCTGATAAACTCTTAAAAATAACTTGTATTATCAGGAAACTAGCAGACAGGTACTTGCGCTGGGAATTCAGAAGATGGAGCATAATAGCTCTAAGTCTTGTTTTGTTATTTAATTATGTATTCTATGTTTTTTGAACACACACTTTGTAAACACTTTCTTTAAAATGAGATAGTTGTTTATTACTTTGATTACTATGATGCATGTCTTGTGATACTAGACATGACGTCCTCCACCCAAGAACGTTTCCGCCGTTTCGGTTTTCGGGTGTGACACCGTAAATCCATTCTATGCAATCCTTGGCACTTCTAACACTTCAATATGAGTGTTCATAGTCCCTAAAGTAGTTTCCTTGCATTATTAGTTGTTTATACACTAATTATACACATATATGTGTCATTATATGCTTATTAGGATCCGTTTGTGCTCAAGACTTCACTTGACACGTAGCATCCTACAATCAATCTTTCATTCAAACCACTCACTGTAGGTGAGTTCATACCCCTAAATAACCCTTTTAAATGGTTTTAAATGCTTTTATTGGGGGGGGGGAATACAAGTTGAAACATTGTAGTTATTATATCAATCACATTTGATTAATAACTATCAAACAAATAGATTTCTTATACTTCAAACTATGTTATCAAAACAAACTATTTCAAAACTCTTTTATCAAACTCTTTTATATGCTAAATTCTTTATCAAACTCTTTTAAACTTATATTTTTTCAAAATCATGTCTATTAAGATATAGTTATATAAATAAGATTGAAAGGACTTAGGATTGATAACTCGCTTTATTTCCTGTTCCTTGTTTGGTTGTGGACTTAGGATATCGGTTGTTTGTCCGAAGGTCGTTTTAATGTTATATATATATATATATATATATATATATATATATATATATATATATATATATATATATATATATATATATATATATATATATATTTGTATAGATATAAAGGTCTCTTACCTTATTTCAATACCTTTGAGCATTCAAGGGTGTACAAACATACTTAGTTATTCACACAACATCACTAGTAAACTATAATAGGTATAGTTTAGGATAATTACTATTCACTATTTCTAGTATAATGAAGCATATAAGAGTCAGTTCATACATGGGTCAGTTCAAACATACTATAACGAGAAACAAATAGAACATACTATAATGCGAAACAAGGAGGAACATACTATACACTATACAAAGAGAACATACTATACACTATACAGATAGAGCATACTATACATATACAAGAATACTATAACATTAATGTGACTCACTACTTCATGGAATGACAACATACAGCCATGTCACGTTTTGTAACCAGAGTCTCCTAGAGGGAGAGCGTGAATTTGTGTATAGATCTATACTTGATTGACCATCCTACACCTTGCTACTAGCTATAGTGGGACCTGCAGGTCTACGGGTGACGAATGTCATAAAAATATTGACGTCTTCGAGCGTTGTGTTTACTACTAGTCGATCAATTATGGTTACAATCATATCACATTATACCTTAATTAACAATTGATTTAAGATAGTTAGTACAACAATAGTTACTATATACAATACTACAGTACTTTATTATTTTTCCCATTACATTCACTTTATGATCTTCTCACATAATGATAATGTAAAACTGTATTTTGGTAATGATAGCCACATTAGGAAAAACACTCACTTTTTCAAAGAAACAAACATACAGAACAATCGAGTCTTGGTAGAAGGCTGCATGTTAGTAGAAATATAGGATTTTCTAGGAGATACAAACAATTACTGCAAACTTTATAACAAACTTTCACCACAAACATTTACAAGCACTTGTCTTCAAACTTATACATCATTGACACTAAACACTTATGAACTCACCAGCTTAAATGCTGATCCTCTCTTTCAAAATAACTTGTATTCTCAGGTCAACAGTAAACAGGCACAGATGACAGGTTTTGAGAAGATGGAGCACTTTCAGACTCGTCTTTATTTTTTTGATTATTCCTTTTTTGTGTCTTACTATTTGTTACACAGAACACACTTGTATTGAATTATACTAATAATGCAATGGATGATGTTGCTGCTTGTTTTCTATTATGCATTGTTTTGATACTATACATGACTTCCTCCGCCACCGAATGTTTCTGCTAATTCGGTTTGGTGTGTAACAGCAGCCGGTAGCGAGGATGGATGTATGTGGACAACATGAGTGGTGGTATGTGGTCTGAATGTTTTATGATATTTCATGGGTCGAAGAATACCCTAAGGTAAGCCTAGGATGAGGTTAGCAATAGGTGTTACTTGCTTGCGGATTGTATGTGTGGATTGACTAACTTGTCCAGTGTATGCTGTTTGGATTTACCGTTACCTGAATGCTGCTTGCTTTGTGCTTTGTGGGATTCCTAGTGATGTGGATCAACTACTAAGTGAATATGTTAAGTCACATACAGTACATGTTAAATAATCTAAGAGGGGTGGATTTGACCCTATTACATAGCTCTCGTCTGAGTCCAACCGTTCTTGGGTTGAATCTTTTACTGGAAGGATTATCTGGCCTCTGTTGTATGTGATTATATTCATGAGGTAGTTTGTCGACATTGGTGGAGATCTTTTAGCAGGTGAGGGAAGGTTGAGGATGGGAACTTAGGAAAGCCTAGGATATGTTCCAGTGAGCTTAGTGGGGTGGTTTGGTGAAGTGGGGAACCTAGGGGGATCCTAGGAGGTGCTACGGTAGATATCGTTTTGTTGTTTAGAAAGCATTTAGTATATCGGTGGAGTAAGTGACTTAGAGTATTCGGGAGGATTGCTGAGGAAAGTATGGATAGGTGTGGAAGGTACTATTAGGCCCGTACTACTGAAAACATGGGATCCATACATGAATCATTGAGAGTCTTGTTCTTGATTATGCCTTGATCGTGGGAATAGTTGCTTTGCAGAATGAGGATGAGCACGTATGGCAAGGACCAGGGTTGGTCCCGACTCCAGTGGCGAGCTAGTTAGTGGAAGGACTGCCAGGGTTTTGAGTTTGCCTTAGATCTCTTGTATCAGGCGGTAAGGATTGATTGTGAGATCTATTGCACTTTCGGGACAGAAGAGTATGTCTTGGGGGTAATTTGTAGTCTGGTTTAAAGCAGAGCTTGCTCCAACTATTGCAGTTCAGCCATTGACGATTGAGCTGGTGAGTGTGTCAGGATGTGAGACCCTGAATGTTTTGGATCCCAGAGGCCGAGGGTAGAAGATCGATTTGGAGTACCTCGAAAAGAGAGGTTCGGGTTATGTTAATTTAGTGAACGGTCTCGGGAAGAGATCCAAGAAATTCGGATCAACTTTTGAGACGGCATCAAGTCAGGTTCAGTGTAACGCTTGTGGAAACTGCATGATGGAGGTTCGTTCCAAGGTTTTGGAGTGTCATTGGGATTGGAAGGAAGTGTCACCCCATGCCCTCAGGGTGATCGAGGTAACATAGGAGGAAGGGTCATGATTCCTTTAGATTTTTGCGGAAATGCTATTTTCTGCCATTTTCAATGGATGTCGGGAATTTGCATCACTTTGGAATTGTGATAAGTTGGATCTCGGGTCAGTTCTATGCTATACTCTGAGTGTGAAAGGGTTGTCAAATTCCAGTCAGCATGCCGAGGAATCTTTGAGGAATCTTTAGACGGACGTATCTCACAGAACGGGTTCCGCGTGTACCGTGATTGCTCCTAGTCATTGTCAAAATTTGTTCAGCGATCTATGTTGCTATAGGTGTCGCAGGTTTGTCCAGGTCATCAGGGATTGCTCATAGGGGGTAAGTCTGTTCTATTTTCGTTGTGATCAGGTGGGCAACAAGGAGGTCGGTTGTCTGAAAAAAGGGAGGAGTAGTGAATTCACCTGCACCAGTCATTTCCAGGGTTTGTTCAAGGGTTGTTATGAGGAAGTTATGACTAGTTTTCAGTAGCCTGGATGTT
This sequence comes from Lactuca sativa, assembly GCF_002870075.4. Lineage (NCBI taxonomy): Eukaryota > Viridiplantae > Streptophyta > Magnoliopsida > Asterales > Asteraceae > Lactuca > Lactuca sativa. Next base: position 296,060,723 of record NC_056626.2, read on the forward strand.
TGTGTTTAGAAGAACAATTGGGATTACCGAGGGAAGAATTGTTGTTGAGGTTATGGTTAGACCCTTTGTCCTTTGGAAAACAAATTCTGAGTGTGATATCATTTTAAGCATCTGAATTCATTGATATGGTTGGGATTCAAGAGATGCTAGTTGGTTTTCGGAAGTTGCGTTGTTTTGGGAAGGGTTACTTATGGTGTACTAGTTTGGTAAGCATCGGTCGCCAGCAAATTGATTATTGGAACGTAAGAAGGAATGAGAATCTTTCAATTTTCGTGTCCCAAGTGGATTTAGTCGAATCTAAGTGGGGGGAATCATGCAGGTATTCAGGACAGGAGCGGGTATGAGATCCGGATGAGTTTCTCATCCCCAACAAGGAAATGGTGGCTCAAAGTGGTTGTTTGGTTTGAGGGCTGTCCGATTTGGAGTTCGGTAAAATTTCCCAGCGTATGAATCGCATCTCATTGGTGCTTGATAGTAGAATTTAGGGAATTAAGTTGGGGTTCCGGTCATGGATTGAGTTCGGTTTGGGTGTTCACACGAGTGTGTTCCCGACTATGTATGCGATTCGAGGTGATAAGTTAGGGGGCAAGGGATTAGGTTGTGTTGGTTTTAGGAGGGAGTATTGTAAGACTATGGGGGTTCCGTAGCATTCACTAGTAGCCAGATGGTGGGGGAAGTGTTGTAAGACTACGGGGGTTCTGTAGCATTCACTAGCAACCAGATGGTACGGGAAGTGTTGTAAGACTATGTGGTAGTCGTAGCATTCACAAGCGGCCAAATATTATGGGAAGTGTTGTATGTTTGCGGGTGTATCCGTAACATTCACTGATTCATTCAGATGACTTAGGCCATGGTGGACCAATTCGCAAGGTTATGAGTAGGTCGCAACATAATTGGGATCAAGGAAAAGTAAGTTGAAGGAGACCAGGTATGATGTAAGACTACATTTATTCTGGTACCTTTCACCTTTTGCGTTGAATTCAGTGGCGACACGTTGTCAGCCTATCATGATCGGATGGATCAAATGAATGGAAGGAGCCATGAGTGGCTGTATAAGTAGGGTAGTTATTGTCAAACGAGGTATCCTTCAGAGATCATGTAGGACTGTTGTAAATGTTTATTGGCTCCGTGATCGGGTAGGTGTCCGGTGTTTTGGACAGTTGGCAGACAAGTTGGGACCAGGGAGATCCCGATTGTTCTTCAGGAAAGAAACTACATGGCAGCAAGAGGAGTTGGAGCAACTTCAGTGATTCGGGGTTTGTGTGAGGAGTTGCTCGTTATTTGGTAGTCACGGTTGACCGGTGATTTTATCCTTTTGGAAGCCTCGAGGTATTATGGGTGGGAAATATTCTATTTAGGTTGGTTTTCTTGTATAATTAGTTCGATGATAATTCAATTTGGGCAATCTGTCAGGGAGACAAACCAACTTGAAACTTCAGATTTCAGATGGAGCAGATGTGATCAGGTTGAAAGGAATTCGTTCATCTTCGGGTTCTAGAACCTTACAATGGTTGGTTTTAATTGCCTTGGGAAGGTTGTGGTATTCTCGGGTTTGTGGCGGCGTTGCTCAGGTTTTCTGGTATGTCGGGGATGGTGATGCATGATTTTGAGGATGAAATCTAATTTAAGTGGGGGAGAGTTGTAACGCTCTGTTCCGAACTGACTCCTAGTTTGAGGCTGTGGCTCAAAGGTCGGTCATTATAAAGATTATGGCTTTTGGGAAGGTAAGATCTAGGCCCATTTGGGTGTGGTTGATGTATTAGAAGTGATCCGGGTGTTCGATTCATGTTTTGGAGCCTAGGGGTATTTCGGTAAAGTGGTAGTTTGGGCTTTTTTGGAAAATGGATTCTTGTTCGGAAGGTCTTAAGAAAGGTTTGATTTGTTAGAAGTGTAGGGCTTTTTGTCACACCCCAAAACCAAAAACGGCGAAAACGTTCTGGGGCGGAGGACGTCATGTATAGTATCACAACACAGTAAATGTAAATAAGCAAACAACATCATCCATTGCATTAAATATATAATTTTAATACAAGTGTGTTCTGTACAGTTATAGACACCAAAAATAATGTAACACAAAATAATATGAGATGAGTCTTGAATGCACTCCATCTTCTCAAAAGCTGGCCTCGGTACCTGTCTACTGATGACCTGAGAATACAAGTTATTTTGAAAGTGTTTATCAGCATCAAGCTGGTGAGTTCATAAGTATTTTAGTGTCAATGTTGTTGTCCAAATGTTTGAACCTATCTCAATGTATAAGTTTGTAAAAATGTAAGTAAGTGTTTGAAAGTGTTTGTAAAAGTTTGAATTCCTCAGAAAATCCTATATTTTCTATTAAAGTAACCTCCTACCAAGGCTTAACTGTCTTGTGTACTTGTTTGTTGTAAAAGTGTGTAATTACCCAAGTATAACTATCATTTAATAAAATATAGTTTGTACATTAATGCTTAAGTGAGGTTATCACTAAAATATGTAATGGGTAACTCATTGTAGTACTGTAGTTTTGTATAACAAGAACTACTGTTGTACTAACTACTACCTTAAATCGGATTTATATTAAGGTATAATGTGATAAATTGCACCATGCTATCGACTGGTAACAACGACATAATGAATGGTCGTAATAAAGAAATGACGTTTGGCACCCGCATACCTGCAAGTCTGGCTGTAGCTAGCAGCAAGGTGTAGGATAGTCAATCCAGTATAGATCTATACGCAAACTCACGCTCTCCCTCCAAGAGAATTCTGGCTACAACTCGGGACATGACCTTTAAGGCATGCACCGATACAGTGGATCACAATTCTTAACGTATTCATGTATATGTAATGTTTCTTGTTTTAGTATAGTTCTATATGTTCATGTTTCTAGTATAGTTGTATATGTACTTGTTTCTAGTATAGCTGTATATGTACTTGTTTCTAGTATCGCTGTATATGTACTTGTGTTACCCCGATGGTAACTAACTATTGATGTACTGATAAGTATGAATATGGAAGTACTTTTATGTCTATACATGTATATATGATATATAAGTAATATGGAAACGACCTTCGGATGGTCACCCGAAATCCCACCAGACCACATCCAAATCGAGAAAAAGGAAATAGGGCGGATGGCCTTCCTAAGCCTTTTAGACATTATTTATATATCTATACATATATGGGCATGCAATTTATAATATAAAGGCATAAATAAGTTTTGAAAAGACATTTGAAAGATAAATATAATTTCAAGAGAAGATCGGCTTGATGTCAATCTATAATACAATTTGAAGGCATAAGTTGATAAAACGGTTTAAGTATAAGAAGCATTTGTTTGAATCACAGTCTGAAAATAAGTTTGGATAGTAAAAGAGTTTGTAAAACATTTCAAAGTAAAGCAGTTTGATAAACAGTTTGAACAGTGGTAAAAATCGTTGTTTTCCTAGTTATTAATCACATGTGATTAAATGCAATCACATGTGATTGAAGCAATAACTATAAGTTTTTGACTTGTATCCCCCCCATAAAGTATTTAAAACATTTAAAATCATTTCAAAGGTTGATTCAAGGGGTATGAACTCACTTGCGGGGAGTTGTACGAATTGTGGTGTCGGATATCGTGCTAGGTGGCAAACGGAGACTTGTTTACACGCACGAGCCTAGTTATCATATAATAAGCATATATATATAACTAATTAGACAAATAATAACTTAATAAATAAGTTAAAACACTTAGGAACATGTAAACACTTTTTATAAGTGTTATAGGTCCTAATGGTTGCATCCATGTTGCTACGGGACAAGGCAAAAGGGTTTGAAACATCAAATGGCCTTGCGTAAGAGTTCACCACCCAACAAACCCCACCCTTTGGAGTTTATGGCTGTAAACTCATGGGTTTATGGCCGTGAACTCCTCACATGGTGGTTTTGGGTGTTTTAAAGTGTTATCTTGATCCTAGAACACTCCTAGCTTTGTTGGAATAACACATGAAGTAGTTTAAGGCCCTAGAATGCTCCATAGGGGAGTTTACGGCCTATGGTCCATATACCCTAGAGTTTACGGCCGTAAACTCCTATGGGGTCTTGGATTTTAATTCATTTAAGGCACTTGCACATCAAGGATAGCTTCCATGATTTTATCTAAGGCTAATGGGGACAAGAGGCACACATTTGTGCCTTCACTTGGAGTTTACGGCCCAAGTGATGTTCCTTGGCCGTAAACTCCCTTTAAGGGATGTTCTTGATGTCTTTTACTCCTCATTCAAGTCCTAGGTGTTCAAGGGTAATTGTCTTAAGGCCTTAGGGGTGTTTGGAATTCTTTTTACCCTAGAAAAAGGGGTTTACGGCCCAAGAGAGGTTCTTGGCCGTAAACTCCTATAAACTTATCATTTTGAAGTGTTTTGATGTCTAAAATAGGTACAAGCATTTGAGGGTTAAGGTCCTTAAGCTTTAGGGGTAGTTTAGGGCACTAAATGCCCTTGAAAAGGGGTTTACGGCCCAAGAAAAGTCCTTGGCCGTAAACTCCTATTACTTGGGTTTCTTGGATGTTTTCTAGTCTCTAAATATCATACCCAAGGTCCTTTACAAGTTGTCTATCAAGAAAATGGGTCTAGGTAGCCTTAAAGCTCCATTTTGGAGTTTACTCCCCAAGAACGTTCTTGGGCGGTAAACTCCCGGATCTTGTAATCTAAACATGTAATTGATGTTATAAAGCATCTAACAAGTATTGAAACACATTTAGCAAAGTAGACTCACAATCTGGGATGAAAACCCGAAGATCCGTCAGAGAGAATATGACTTTTCTCTATTTGGAATTGTGAATAATGAATTAATTTAATTCAGAAAACTATTTATAGTCCTGGAATATTTTTGGCAGAAAATATTTTTATTCCTGACATAGGACTACAACATTATGAAACTTGGAATGCTCAAATTTCACAAAACCAGGAGCATCCACTCTCCTGATATCTCCTTAAACAGAGACCCTAATGTACACAAACTGGTTCGGAAAAGTGTGAAAATCACTGAAACTGGACTAGCTTCTATCGAAAAGATAATGTTCGTACAAATGGAAATTTCGGGTTGTCACACTTTTCTTCACCTTTCCGTGGGTATAAGGATTGTTAGAATCGGGCTTATAACGAAGAAGTTATGGCCTTCGGAAGTTTTGGGGTTTTCAGGCTCAGTCGACTACATAGGGTGTTCACAAAGAGTACGTGGGACGTACTAGTGAAGAAGGTAGTATGTTGGGCGTACCTTGGAGTATGTTGGGCGTACTGAACAGGATGGTCGCGAATGTTCCTCAGAGTACGCTGGGCATACCGTATGTACGTTGGGCGTACTCCAGTCAGATTAGAACCCTATTTTAGGGTCTTGGACCCTATTTATTCTCCTTATCTCATCAACTAATCCTAATATCTTCATCCTCCTCCCCTTTAAACCTTAGAAATCGTCATATATCATCCATGGTGGCATTTTGAGCTTATGGAGTCCATTTTTGGGGTGTTTGATCCATTTTCAAGAAGATGGAGTTTGATGCAAAGATGGGGATCAAGGAGGAGCTTATGGATCTAGCTTTTAGGACTCATTCTCAGCTTGATGAAGGTATAAAGCTTTGAACTTGATCATTCATCTCTTAGATCTACCATTTTTGGGTTTTGGTTCCTTTTTGGTCCCAAGGATGGAGCTTTATGGTTCAAATTCGATTCTTAGACTTGGGGTTGCCACCCTTGATGCTATTTGAGTACCTAAGACAGAAAGTTGCCATCTTGAAGGTCTTAATGGGTTCATGCATGAGTTAGGGTCACTTTTATGGAAGTAGAGTGCCATTTTTGGAGTTTGGGTTTGTTTGGGGCATGCAAAGTCACCAAGTCAGTGACTTTATGGGTTTAGACGTTAAGTATAGCTCAGATCTTTGATTTGGACTGGTGGGACCAAGTATTAAGCACTTAATGGATTTTGGGCATGAGTTATTTCTATACTGGGTGTACTATGTAGTACGTTGCGCGTACGGTCCATTTGCCTAGTACGCTAAGCGTACAGAAGACATATGATGGACATACACTCTCAGGTGGACTTGGGCCTTAGTGGACTTCGGACCTTTGGGCCTTAATGGTTTTGGGCCTGGATTTGCGGTTTATTGGGTCTGAATGTATCTTGGGCCAATATTGGAATAGTTGGGCCTATTGGGCCTTGTGGCACAATATAGAAATGGAAGTCATATTTATGGGCCTTAGTTTGGGCCAATTCATGGATTAGATTGTTGTGTGCCTTCGTGGGCCAATTAGGGACAAGATTATTGACTAAGGAGAATATTAGGCTTTAGTATAAGGTCCATTAGAAAGGTCCGTGCCTAATTTAGAAAATTCGGCCATTGATGGTTTTATGGACATTATAATGTTGGGCTTTTGTTTTAGGTTTGGCCCTTGGTTTTGGATCATATTGGTCCAGGGGTAAATGGTCATTTTACCCCATGCATTGATTAAGGATTATGGTAAGGACCCAATTACTAATTGGGTATATTGATTGGTAGTGACAACTTGGGAAGCTGGTGGGGCAGCAGCTAAGAAATTCATGCGGGAAGCTTCTTCTGCAGTGTGAGGTGAGTCTTCTCACCATACCAATGGGTCTAATGCACAAAGTCCGACCCATTTATCTAGCCGTGATGATTATTGTGAATGTGTTATTGATACATTATGTATTTATGTGAAGACCATGTGGGGGTTCCCATGGCAAATAGTTATATATATATGCAGTATGCTAGTTGATCGTGTGGTATTTGGTATGCTAGTTTTCTTTGTGATACTTGCATGGAAGACCCCGGGGAGTTCCCGAGGTAGTCGGCTATAACACAATGTGGGGGTTCCCTTGGCTTTCCAGGGTAAGACCATGTTGGGGTTCCCATGGCAGTGGGCTAAGACCATGTGGGGGTTCCAGTGTCAGTTGTAAGATCTTGGAGGATTTCCAGGGCATCCTTATATGTTTGTATGCTTAGCCCGTATGTTTGTATGTATAGTTTGCATTATGTCTTGTTTAGCAGGAAGATCTTGGGGGTTCCCAAGGTAGGAAGACCATGTGGGGGTTCTAGTGTCAATTGTAAGATCTTGAAGGGTTTCCAGGGCATCCTTATATATTTGTATGTTTAGCTCGTATGTTTGTATGTATAGTTTGCATTATGTCTTGTTTAGCAGGAAGATCTTGTGGGGGTTCCCAAGGTAGGAAGACCATGTGGGGGTTCCCATGGCAGATACGACCATGTGGGCGTTCCCATGGAAGATAAAACCACGTGGGGGTTCCCGTGTCACTAGATGTAAGACCTTGGAGGGTTTCCATGGCTTCCTTATATGATTATATGTAGGGCTTATGTGGTAGAGATAGCTTTTACAGCTAATATGATATGTGGATTGTGTGTGGGGTATGCTTTGTGGGACTCACTAAGCTTTGCGCTTACAGTTTTTAGTTTTGGTTTCAAGTATCATCGATTTGGAAAAAGAGAGCTCAAATTGATCGCAGTGCACACACCTATGATTTCCGCAATGAATGATTTTGGGATGAACTCTGATAAATGTTTTACTTTATGATGATTTGAAATGTTTCAAATAAATGATATCAACGTTTTAGCTATATTAAAATTGAAATTTTTATCCTTGATTTTTTAGGTCGTTACAATCTGTAAGAGATGAATTTCTTTAAATAAAGATGCAGATTACAATCGTGTGTACTAAATCTACATAAAACCACAAAACAAAAATTGTAATTTATTTGAATTTACCTACACATTTACAAACAACAATTATTCACATGTTAGAACTCACAATAAATAAATAAATATATATATATATATATATATATATATATATATATATATATATATATATATATATATATATATATATATATATATATATATATATATATATATATATATATATATACACTGTCACAAAGGCAACCATTTCTTACTTTATGAGTATATAGTTAAAAAAATTCATCTTATATTATTATGATTGATTGTATAAAAAAGTAGACATTAAAATAAATAGTGTAAATTACAGTTTTAGTCGTGGTTTGGTCAGATTCGCATATAAATATCATCCTATATTTTCTTAATATTTATCTTCCTACTCATATAAAACGGAGATATGTGTCGTATTTGGATAAAATTAATAATATATAACACACTTGTCATCATTTTAAAGAGGTAGGAGGATATTTAATCTCTCTTTTTTTATATATTTTTTCGCTTATATTTTATTTATTTATATTTTTTATTATTTAGATTTATTCGACATTTTTTTGAATATATTGTTTAATGTTTTTTTTTACATTTAGTTTATTAATTTTTTTTTGATATTTTTGAATAATTTTTTTTAGTTTATTCAGGTGTTGTTTGAATACAATTTTTTTTACGTTTTGTTTGTTTATATTTTCTACAATATTTTTTAGTAAAAAATGTAAAAGGGTTCGTTAAATATAAATATAATTAACATAGTTTACATATAAAATTATTTTTTAGTAGAATCGACAAATAATGTCAAATCAGCATATCAACAAACAAGTTGATATAACATGTTGTGTTATCAAAATTGATACATGTTATTTCAACAAACTGCTTGATCGTTAAGAAAATAAAATAATGCAATGTTAAGATTGAAATTTTATGTAAATTTAATGATTTTTGTGGAATTTAATCTTGTTGTATATCATTTTTTTTTTATCAATTTATATAAAATGGTTTTACCAATATTTACGACTTATACAAATCAACAACCACATTTCATTTGGTTAGATAATTTACGAACAAAAAAATGCAAACTTTGATTATCCAATAAGATATAGTTTTATTATATAAATAAAAAGGATATTTAATCTTTTTATTAGATGATAAACAAGGATCATCTTATTTTGTGGCATAGTTAAATGAACTTGAGTTAAACATGCTCCTCGTTTTTACCAGAAAAAGAGAGTAACATCCCCAGCCACATTTCGTTTACAAGTACCTTTCCCGCAATCATTCAAAAACCCCAACCATTTCTCTTACGCGTCTTGAAGCGCGTGAAAATTCACTCCCGTTCCCAAATAAACGGGAAACCGTGGGGATGCCGCTGGCAAAGGTCAACGACTTTATGCAATGATGGTGCGGCGTAAGATAAGAGTACACGTAGTGATACGGCGTAGGTTAAGGGAAGTTGAAGTGACCTGGTGCGCATATGGAGTAGAGGGTGATAAGGCAGGCCAAGGGTATCTTGTTTTGTAGTGGAAAAGTGACGACACCCTTGGTTTTTTACTGTATCTCACACTCATTATTTTCTTTAATTTAAAATATGTGTACATACATGATTTGATAAAAAAATATAATAAAGTAAATTATTTACAATATCACATTTAATGCCACAAAAATATGATACTATGTCACATAAATGTAATACCCTTTAGAACAGATTATTCTATTTTTTAATATCTTTTTGACAAAGTGACATAAATGGTCCTTTTTGTTTCTAAAATTAGACTAGTCGAATTTTATTTTGTTTTATTCAGACATTTTTTTATATATTTAATCATCAAACGTTTTAAATGTGTTTTTATATTATCATTATAATTAGAGATAGCCGGTAACAATAATAACATGTAAACATATTTAACAAGCTTGACGGTAAAATATATATAACTTTTTTTTTGAACATATTTAACATGCTTGACCGTAAAATATATAGAATTGTTTTTTTTTTTTTTTTTTTTTTTGCATAAATATGAATAAAACAAAAATATAGTTACCATTGTAAGCAAAATTTCGTTTTCAAAACATTCAAATTCATTGATAACTTTGTAATAACTTTGGGTTTTATAATCTTTGTTCCTTATAATTATAAAATATTACATAATTAGTGTAACCACCCGTTTTCCAAAACAGATCGTTCGAGGGTTTAGAATGATCAAATGTAAGGTTTTTGGGAAAATCCTTATGTGATGAATGGAACACCACGACATGGCATGCTAATTGCATTAAGGTGTATCCGGGATGGCCATCATGACATGACTGTTGGATAAGGTGTCTAAGTCCATAACTATTTCGGGCTTGTACTTGACCCGACCCGGCATGGTCTATTTGGGTTGCATGGCACCATGCAATTGGATAGACTAAATGAGAGAAATAACACTTGGAGATTATTAATATATTATAAGTTCTAATATATTAATAATATTATTTGATTAGTTGATCAAAGAATTAATTTGGAATTAATTAAGTGATCAAAGGATAACTAATTAAATATATGGGTTGATTATGTAAATCATCCATATCTTGTATAGTGGGCTAAGAGGCTCCATGGATTATCAAGTTGGGCTCTACCCATAGGATACTCCATGGATGCTCCATGGGAGTTACAAACCCATGGGTCATGGAAATGAAGAGTCATGACACATTAGGGTTTACATGGTGTAACCCTAGATGTGTCAACACTATATAAGAAGCATATTCTCCACCAAAAATCGGCACTACTAAGGAACTAGAGGGCTTGGCCGATTTTGAGAAGTGTGTGTTATCTCAAGAGTCTTTCCAAGAGCATTTGGTGTTGTGTGAAGCATTTGAGGCATCACACTTGGGGTGCTAGGCTCACAAGGTTTCAAGGAACACAAGCAACAACAAGGTAAGTTATTCTATCTATGATTCAAGTTAAAATTGTTCCCCATGTATGCTAGATAGGAATATAACCTTGGAATTCAACTTTGCATGATAATTAGACAAACATAGATCCAAGGTTATTAGGGTTGCATGTACACTTAGGAAGTGTTAGAATGCTCAAAAACCCTTCAGTGGTATCAGAGCCTAGGCTTGTTTGTTTGTTATTTGTGCTTAAAAGTTGAAGAAAGTCGAAAATAATTATAAAAAAAAAAAACGGAATTTCGACTTTCGTTGCTGGAAAATGGATTGGAAACATTATTCTAAACTGTTTTGGTACTTGAAAACTTGTTTTAGATGGAGTAATGTTTTTGCTAATTCATTTACATCAACTAGTTATCAAAATTACAAAGTTTTATGTGATTTTGATTCTTGAAAGTGTTCATATTCATATTCTTGTTCTTATGATGTTTAGATGATCATAGGAATTATTTGTAACCTATGTGGTAATTTAATTCTTGATCATAATGTGTTTTAATGGAGTCCATAACTTGTCCTCAAGTTATGGAAAACCAAAAGTCTCTTGGATTAAAAACCATTAAAAGAACATAAGAGTTAGAAAAATGAAGAGTCTTCATTTTATTACTCTATTAAACTCATAAGTTACAAGAAATGAAAAGTTTTGAAAGTTTACAAAACTTGCCCTCAAGTTTTGGAACAAGTAAAGTCAAGTTAAAACTTTAGTTCCAACCCATAGAATTTTAAAAAGTTAAAATTCAACCCTTATACTTATATTATTATGATTTAATAATTATATATATATGTATAAGAACAAAGTCGTCTTACCGCTAGTACGCCTCATTCACGAAACCGGTCTATAAGGTGGGTATAAGGTTGTTGCCTATAAAATGGTGACTTAATGGGTGTCCACTCTCACCCACCGCTTGCTTGATCGGTGGAGGGTCGTTAGCCGAACGGGTAAGACAAGGACTTATTAATTCTCATTCAAAGTATGATGAATATTATAAAGTAACTAAATGTTTTATTAAATTCCCAATCTTAGTTACTTTAGAAAAATGTGAATAAGGTGCTATTCCATGAAATTACACTTTACACTTTGATTAAGTCGTTGGTGGAGCGTGTGTGGTTAACCGGCACACTAACTTGGACTTAACAAGGTAGGTAAAGGGTGACTTAGGGTTTATTATAGTATCGATGGAGCGTGTGTGGTTAACCGGCACATCGATTGAGTGATAAACTTTAAGGGTACCAAGTGATTTGCATGGTTACTTCACACCTCGTTTTGTGATCCTCGGTATCCCAGTCACAAAACTTGGAGGGCACACTCGAGATTGAAACATGCCTTTGAAAAGTTCATTGAATCTCAAAGAATCTAGGAATTTCTAAGAACCATTCAAAAAAAAAACCTAATACTAAAATATTGCGGTTTTCGTGGTGGAAATTGGTGAATCGTCATTCACCTACCTTTCAAATATGATATAGCTTAGATTACGGCATACCTCTTCTAAGTTATATTATATTGTGATTGGATCCTAGCCTTAATATTACATTTGGGTGTTTTATTAAGGACTCTCTTATATCTAAACTAATCTTGTTCTCTTCTCTTCAGATGTCTTCCAACAATGCTTCTGGCTCTAATCCTAATGGCTCCTTCACCCTTATGAACTTGTGTGGGAAAGTCACCTTTGATGGATCCAACTTCAATGAGTGGATCAGAAACATCAGGATGATTACCCGCTACGAGGACAAAGAATATGTCCTTGACAAGGAGCTTAAGGAGATTGATGAGTCCACTGCAACTCCTCAGGAGATCGCTGAATTTCAGGCACATGAAAGGGATGCTACGAAAGTGGCTTGCATCATGATGGCCACGATGACAGCGGAACTCCAAAAGTCTTATGAGGATTTCTACCCTTATGAAATGTACCAAGATTTGATGGAAAGATACCATCAAAGTGCAAGACAAGAGAGGTATGAAATCATCTGCTCCATGATAACAACCATGATGAAGGACGGGGAATCCGTCACGAGCCACATGCAGAAAATGCAAAGGTATGTGGATCGTTTGCTGAAGCTTAATGTGAACTTCCCGGAGGATCTTGCAATAGATATTATTTTGCATTCCTTACCATCGTGCTATGATCAATTCCGCATGACATATCACATGAACAAGGAAGAAGTCACCCTCAGCAAACTTCAGGGACTTCTCAAGACCGCAGAAACAGGTCTTAAGGGGAAGTCGGTTGCTATCACTCCTACTCAAAACTCTACTCCGGTTTTGGCAATCGGGAAAAGTCGAGGGAGGAAGAGAAAGAGCTCTTCTAAGGGTACCAAGGTTCGGACCCTTGATGGCTCTTCTTCAAGTGGAACCAAGAAAGGTTTCATTACTCCTTCTTCTCACCCAAAAGAGGTTGAATGCTTCTATTGCCATGAAAAAGCTCATTGGAAGCGAAACTGCCCAAAATACCAGCAAGATGTGAAGGATGGGAAAGTTAAACCCAACCATGCAGGTATTTACACTATCATTTCTAATAACTCACCCCATTCTAAATCTTGGGTCCTTGATACCGGTTGTGGTATTCATATTTGTTGTGACTTGCAGGGACTAAGAAGAAGTGAGGATGTGGAGCAAGGAAGGATAAACTTGATCATGGGGAATAGGAAAGCTATACCTGTTACCAAGATTGGAGTTTATACTTTATCGCTAAGTAGTGGGTTTAGTTTAGATTTGAATAAGTGTTGTTATTCGCCAGGAATGGCAAGAAATATTATTTCCTTTCATGCTTTGTACAAACAAGGGTTTACCTTTTCATTTAATAATGAAGTTGGTTCTATAGATGTTTTCTATAATAATGTCTTTTATTTTAAAGCATTACCTTGTGATGGTGTGTATGAAGCTGTATCTGTTGTAGATAACTTAGGAAATAATGTTTTGTGTATTGATTCTACTAATAATAACTTGGATAAAGCATCTTTATGGCATTGTCGCCTTGGACATATAAGCAAGAAACGCATAGGCCAACTCCAAAAGGATGGAGTCTTGGAGTCGTTTGACCTAAAGTCAGATGATAGTTGCGAATCATGCTTACTTGGAAAAATGACAAAGTCACCCTTCACAGGTTCGTGTGAGAGGGGTGAAGGTTTGTTGGACCTTATACACACGGATGTGTGTGGACCATTCAAACATGCCACAAGGGATGCTAATCGTTATTATTTGACTTTTACTGATGATTATAGTAGATATGGATATGTCTACTTGATCAAGCATAAGTCAGAGACTTTCGAGAGGTTTAAGGAATTTAAACAGGAAGTCGAGAATCAATTGGGCATGAATATTAAGATGCTTCGATCCGATCGTGGTGGTGAGTATCTTAGTTCAGAGTTCCTCGACTATCTAAGGGAATGTGGGATAGTCTCACAATTGACACCTCCCAGGACACCACAGTTGAATGGTGTGGCTGAGAGGCATAATCGAACCTTGTTGGATATGGTTCGTTCCATGATGAGTCGAGCTTCGCTACCAATCTCATTCTGGGGGTATGCCTTAGAGACTGCCGCCCATATTCTTAATCTAGTCCCTACAAAGAAAGTTGCCAAAACTCCTCACGAGATGTGGACTGGTAAAGTACCTAAACTAGAACACATCAAGATTTGGGGTTGCGAGGCTTTCGTGAGACGTGAGACTCATGATAAGCTCGAACCTCGAAGTGAGAGGTGTATTTTCATCGGTTACCCACAACGATCCTTTGGTTACCTCTTCTACAGGCCTAGTGACAATGTGGTCTTTGTAGCAAGAAGAGGAGTCTTTCGAGAAAGAGAGTTTATAAGCCAAGGAGACAGTGGGAGGAAAATTGATCTTGAAGAAATTCAAGAATCAAGCGGTGAAGGAACTTCAAACTCTAGCCCTCAACTTGAGGAGGAAACTCCTGTTGAGCAAATTGACAAATCTGTACCTCTGAGACGTTCCACGAGAGTTAGGAGTGCACCTGAGCATTACTATGGATTCCATATTACTGCAGAAGGTGAGACACTTATTAGTGATGAGACACTAGTAAGTCAAGATGACCCTAATAGCTACGAGGAAGCCATGGCAGCCCCCAAGTCTGCTAAATGGAAAGAGGCTATGGATAGCGAGATACAATCCATGTATGACAATCAAGTTTGGAACTTGGTTGAAAACGTACCAGGTCGTAAGACAGTAGGGTGCAAATGGGTCTTCAAGAAGAAGACTGACATGGATGGTAAAGTACACACTTATAAGGCTAGACTGGTTGCAAAGGGCTTCTCTCAAATTCCTGGAGTGGATTATGATGAGACCTTTTCTCCGGTAGCCAAGATTAAGTCTATTCGGGTTCTGTTAGCCATAGCTGCATTTCATGACTATGAAATATGGCAGATGGATGTCAAAACCGCTTTCCTTAATGGAAAGTTGGCTGAAGATGTTTACATGAGTCAGCCAGAGGGTTTTGTCAGCAACGAGTACCCTAATAGAGTGTGTAAGCTTGAGAAATCCATTTATGGATTGAAGCAAGCACCTCGCAGATGGAATCTTTGCTTTGATGAAAAGGTCAAGGAATTTGGCTTTTCTAGGAGTGAAGATGAATCTTGTGTGTATGTCAAGGCTAGTGGGAGTATAGTTAGCTTTTTGGTATTGTATGTGGATGACATACTACTCATAGGAAACGACATTCCAACTCTGCAGGAAGTAAAGTCCTGGCTTGGGAAGTGTTTCGCTATGAAGGACCTTGGTGAAGCTGCCTATATTCTAGGGATAAGAATCTTGAGAGATCGGAGTAAAAGACTAATTGGACTTAGTCAGAGTACCTACTTGGATAAAGTGCTGAAGCGATTCAGCATGCAGGATTCCAAGAAAGGAGAGTTACCCATCCAGAGTAACACCAGATTGAGTAAGACACAAAGCCCTAGCACTGAGGCTGAGATAGCAGAAATGAGTCGAACACCTTACGCTTCGGCTGTAGGATCGATCATGTATGCTATGACGTGTACTCGACCCGATGTAGCTTTTGCCTTGAGCATGGTTAGCAGGTATCAGGCGAACCCTGGCAAGGCACACTGGACTGCGGTAAAGAATATTCTCAAGTACCTACAGAGGACTAAGGACTGGGTTCTTACCCTCGGTGGGAGTGATAACTTGAGAGTTGTAGGGTATAGTGATGCTAGCTTCCAGACTGATAGGGATAATTTCCGCTCTCAGTCGGGCTGGGTCTTTACCCTAAACGGAGGAGCAATTTCTTGGAAGAGTTCCAAGCAAGAGACAGTGGCAGATTCTACTTGTGAATCAGAGTATATTGCAGCTAGCGAGGCAGCAAAGGAGGCGATATGGCTGAAGAACTTCATTGGAGACCTTGGAGTTGTACCAGCTATTAAAGAGCCAATGGAAATTTTCTGTGATAGTGAAAGTGCTGTTGCCTTAGCTAAGGAACCAAGGGATCACGGGAGATCCAGACACATCGACAGAAAATACCATTTCATCAGACATCGGATCGAAGAAGGACTCCTCGTGGCAAAGAGGGTATCATCGGATGAGAACCCAGCAAATCCCCTCACGAAGGGACTGACTCGGGTTAAGCATCTTCAGCATGCTCGGAGCATAGGGCTGAAGGATGATATTAGATTTAGTAGTTAGATAACCCAGAAATTTGTAAAGTGTAATTGACATTAGATGATGAATAAAAGGAGTTTTATTTATGAGTAAAGTGTTGCTATCTCTTGTCGATCGTTTACTATATTTCTTTTGCATGTTTTGACTTCCAGAATAATTTTGTTTGGTATAACATATTATTCAAACCTCCACAGTCGGTCATATGTTGGAAGTAGATATGAATCAAGACTGTCATGTTTGGTTGTAGAGGTCTTGGACAAGGCTACAACAATCATGAGTGCTCATAAGTTCTGAGCATTGGACTCAACCCACGCTCACTGGAATCACTTCATGGAATTCTATCTCGAGTGATCGTGAGACGGTAATATCATATAAGTCTTCAAACCTAGAGATATGATTTGTTACTTGCGAGTTGGTTATGCATTGACTGTACGAAACCGCATTGGTAACTCGATGTTATAAAACGTACTTTTGTGTGTAATTCAATAAGTGGTAGAACAAACATATGAGTCGAAGTTTATCTGTTCCTTCTTAGATTAGAAGCTGATATCTGGGCCCCTCGATGATTTTGTTTTGACCCATGTACCGGGCCCGGTCAGAACTAAGTTGATGTGTTCAATTAAGTTCTATGTCAAACAAATCGGAAATCGGGAAACAAATGCTGGACAATAACCAAGACAATGTTCCATGTATTTGTCCGGCTGATATCTAGAACGGAGGATTATATGATCACTTATCTTAAATGGCGTACTATCATCTTCTCAGTTCCGAGAAACCTTGAAAGAGCTACGATTGCCGGTCGGTTCCTGAAGTACTAGAGATATAGTTATTAGACTTATCCAAGTGGGAGACTGTTGGATAAGGTGTCTAAGTCCATAACTATTTCGGGCTTGTACTTGACCCGACCCGGCATGGTCCATTTGGGTTGCATGGCACCATGCAATTGGATATACTAAATGAGAGAAATAACACTTGGAGATTATTAATATATTATAAGTTCTAATATATTAATAATATTATTTGATTAGTTGATCAAAGAATTAATTTGGAATTAATTAAGTGATCAAAGGATAACTAATTAAATATATGGGTTGATTATGTAAATCATCCATATCTTGTATAGTGGGCTAAGAGGCTCCATGGATTATCAAGTTGGGCTCTACCCATAGGATACTCCATGGATGCTCCATGGGAGTTACAAACCCATGGGTCATGGAAATGAAGAGTCATGACACATTAGGGTTTACATGGTGTAACCCTACATGTGTCAACACTATATAAGAAGCATATTCTCCACCAAAAATCGGCACTACTAAGGAACTAGAGGGCTTGGCCGATTTTGAGAAGTGTGTGTTATCTCAAGAGTCTTTCCAAGAGCATTTGGTGTTGTGTGAAGCATTTGAGGCATCACACTTGGGGTGCTAGGCTCACAAGGTTTCAAGGAACACAAGCAACAACAAGGTAAGTTATTCTATCTATGATTCAAGTTAAAATTGTTCCCCATGTATGCTAGATAGGAATATAACCTTGGAATTCAACTTTGCATGATAATTAGACAAACATAGATCCAAGGTTATTAGGGTTGCATGTACACTTAGGAAGTGTTAGAATGCTCAAAAACCCTTCAGTGACATCAACTACATCCCAAGCTTATGATCTTATAAGGTTTATTCTATCTTTAAGCCCCTAAACTCATGGTTTAGGACATTATTTTCAGCCTCCAATCATTTCAACGAAACCCTAGCCTCCATTGTTGAGTCCTTGAGATTTTGGTGGTGGTGTTGTTGTCTTAAAGGAGAAGGAAACATCCTTGTTGCATAGATCCAAATTGCAAGTCTAATCATTGTTAGGGTTAGGATCCCAAAATAACATTCAGGATCCTGATTATTATCGTGTATTCTCCTAACGTTTATGCCACTAATGTGATTTGTTGTTTTTCTCACATGTGTAGAAATAATCAGCTAAAGACACACTTCTTAACGAATAATCATTGTAACCATGCAAAAGACCCATAAGACCAAGTCAAGTAACGTCTATAAGTTGATCTCGGAGGATCCCTAATTGTCGGAGTTCTTGTTATTAGCTTTAGACTATAAAAACACCTGTATTAATCACACTATACAAGACACATAGCAGAACAAAAACACTCGTACTTATATTCTTTACATTTTCTCTATAATCAACCTTTTCAATCAATAAAATTATCAAGGTAGGTGATCATTATCACCTCCCAAGGTTTTATACTAGAGATCATAATAAGGATCAAGGGCTTTCCTTGTAAACAACTTGTGTCACTTTGATCAACATTTTATACTAGCATTATTCTTAACATCATAGCCTCTCATACACTTTGGTCAATTCTTGCTTGTTCATTTTTTTGACCAAAACAATTTGGTGCCCACCGTGGGGCCGTGGTGATCAAAATCCTTTGAAAAGTCATGTCTACTTAATCAAACCTGTCCTCTTCCTCAATTCCTCCCTTTCCTCTAAAACCCTCCCACCCCCTCTTCACGAGGCTCCTAAGAAAGCCTCGGAAGCACCCAAGAAAAACACTTTTTCGGTCGTTACCCCAGGACTCCAGGATCCTGCTGTGCTGATTTTCGAACAGCGGAATATTCGCTATGATGAAGAGACTAGAATGACAAGTCGCCCAGTAGCAGCAAGATAACAGGACAATTCTCATGGAAGTGGAGAGAATGAGGACATAAATCCACAAACCTTAGGAAGCATCACCTGCGATCTTGCAACCCAAGATCCTGAACATTAACAACACGAGAACATCAACGATTCGCCGCAAGCTAGGATCCTCAACACCGACCTCTGTTCCTGCTTGGGGCACGACTCCGAAAGAACAAGCCTATATGACCAAGGATCCCACTGAAACCTTTGTTACTCCCAATAACAAGGGTCGTGGTAACCCCGTCAATAATAATATCTTCACTACTAACTCAATAGATCTTGATACAGGTTTAGGACCGATCATTGCTTAGGAACTCCAGTAATTAAGACAAATGATCTCAAGCGTACACGGAGTAGTTTAGCCTGTACCAGAATTATCCCCCCACAAGCCATAGGATCTCTAGATTCACTCCAGCGATAGCTGATATGGAAATCCAAAAGGGCTTTCAGACCCCCAATATGAAGCCTTACAAAAAGGACTACAGATCCTTAGGAGCACGTGGCACAATACAGGAAAGGATGGAGATTATCCCCATCCTCACTCACTTGAAAGAAGCTTGCATGTGCAAGGGTTTTAGTAAAACCCTCACAATATCAACTTTAAAATTGATTCTTAATGTTCCTCCATATTCTATTACATCATTTGCTTATTTAACTATCACACCCCAAAACCAAGAACAGCAGAAACGTTCCGGGGTGGAGGATGTCATTTACAGTATCACAACAGTGTAAAATAGTAAACAGGCAACAACATCATCCATTACATTACAAGTAAAGTTTTAATACATGTGTGTTCTTTCATTATAATAAGACACCAAAAATATACAATCAAAATAAAAGACGAGACTTGTCTGCTCCGTCTTCTCAAAACCTGGCCACCGTACCTGTCTACTGATGACCTGAGAATACAAGTTATTTTGAAAGAGAGTATCAGCTTTAAAGCTGGTGAATTCATAAGTATTTAAGTGTCATTGTCTTGCTTACTAAAAGCTGTTTTAAAAGTCATGTAAACCTTTAAATGAAAATGTTGATGTAAGTATGAAAAGCCCTAGAAAATCCCTTAACTTCTATTAGTTTGAGATGTAGTCTTCTACCAAGACCCGAATGTTTTGTTATGACAATGTAGTCTTCTACCAAGACCCGAATGTTTTGTTATGACAATGTAGTCTTCTACCAAGACCCGAATGTTTTGTTATGATAACGTAGTCTTCTACCAAGACCCGAATGTTTTGTTATGATAATGTAGTCTTCTACCAAGACCCGAATGTTTTGTAAGTAAAATGATAGTTTTTCCTTTCTATTGACTAGTACTAAAAGTATTTAGTCTAACTCTTTGTTTAGGTGAATGTATCACAAAATAAAGTAAAATAGGAAAATGATATGATAGTCTTCTACCAAGACTTAAATGTTCTGTAAGTAAAATGATAGCTTTTCCTTTCTATTGACTAGTACTAAAAGTGCTTAGTCTAACTCATCGTTTATGTAAACGTAATCTAGTGATTTAGCTATGTAATCTATGTTATGAACACATTTTAAGCTATATAACACTACTAGAGAGAGGTACTCACGATTTGGGATAAAAACCCGAAGATCCGTGAGAGAGAAAATGGCTTTTCTGTAGTTGGAAATGCGAATAATGAATGAATTTGGTTCAGAATTCTATTTGTAGTCCTGAGATATTTTTGGCAGAAAATATTTTTATTCCTGAAATGATTTCTCATATAACAGAGTGTTGGAATAATAGTGTTGCACAAAACCCTAGTGTATCCACTCTCCTGATATCTCCTTAAGTGTAAATCGTGAAAAACTCAAACTTATACCGAAAGTTTGGAATTTTGCTAAAACTGTTCTGACTTCTATTGGCTTGATATGGTTTGTTCAGAATGGAAATTTCGGGTTGTCACATCATCCCCCTGTTAAAGGGAATTTCGTCCCGAAATTAGAATTTAGGCAAGGAAGTAGGTAAAAGTGATCGAGTCGTTAGGTGAAAACTTCCTAATCGATTGGTTCTCGCATTCCCAAGTGAAATCGGGTTCTCGGTTGGTATTCCAACGAACCTTCACTAATGGGCGACGGCGTTGCTTCGTCCGTTTGACCACTCGGTCGAGGGTCACTACGGTTCTAATACGAAGGCAAGGGTCTCATAAATCTCGATCTCGTCGAGAGGGCTTACGAAAGTCCTAAGGGAAAGATACTGTTTCAAGTTCGAGACGCGAAGGGGAAAATGTACGTTACTGAGTTCGCGGAGTAGGTCTAGTTTGTGAAATGCAGGAACGATTCTGGTAAGAATCTCGGAGGTCCTAACTATATTGGATTTTAGCTTTCCACGCTTTACGAAGCGTATTAAACCGTTCCCAGAGTGAGGTTTCCTAAAGAATTTGGTGTCTCACTTGGAATTCCAAAGGTTCTTTCTCTCTCTTACTTCCCAGTCAAGGGCCATCCCTTGCTGGGTCAAAGTCGAAAGGGTTTCTGGAATTTGTGGGGAGTTCCGAATGGACTATGATAGTAGGTCTGTAAGACCTAGAATTTGGCGAATTTTCCGTCGGTAACTACGGTGCCGACAAATTTCCCAACGGTTTTGGATAATTTGACAAATTACTCAACAATTTCCACATCACTAATAGTGTGTCTCAGGAAATCTGACTCTTAATTCTAAAACTCATGTCCAGAGAACTTTGTGAAAAGTATCTCCGAGGTTAATGTTTCCATGGGTTCTTTCTTACTACGAGGGTAGATAAGTAAGTCATTTCATGGAGAAATGACTAACTGATCCCAGTAAGAAAGGCGTACTCTACTCATTTAGCTCATGAATACTATGGGCGTATTGGTCCTATCCGAGGGGTATCACTACGGACTCGAAGTGTCCACATCGAGTTTGGAGGGTAGTCTTTAGGACATCCTTCCCTAACACTCGAACTGGTGATATTCGGATCTCAGGTCCGTTTCTGAAAGTAACTCTTTCCCTGTGTTTGCTCAATTAACTCGTCTATGCAAGGACGAGGCAACGGTTTCTAAAGGAAATCTTAATGAAGTCTCCGGTCGTCGAGGTACGTAAGATGCACTCCGTCGACTTCTGGTAATAATAAGACCGGGGCTCTCAAGGGTGAGAAGCCTGGTCTCCTAATTCTATTGCTGAGTAGTTCGTTGTGTTGTCCGGGCTATTCTTGTATCTTCCATAGGTGTTTAGACTGAAGGCAATCTGGTTATAAGAGTCATACCAGGTTCTAAGTTTGTTCCTATGCCAATGCAATTACTTGTACTCCTGGACAGTCTCCGTCTTGAAGTTCATATTAGAATTCATACGTGATTCAATGATCACAATTTCGTGTATACGAGTCGTATATAATTAAGACTGAAAAAGGTAGTCGAATAACTGATTCTTCCTTAATCTCACATCCCATCGAGGGAAAAGAAGTTAAAGTGGAATCATCAATTCTAAACCTTTAGAACATTGATTAGATATCACTCTCATGTATACATTCTTCAGTGATAGGTCAAACGTAGGAATCCTGGAGTTGAACTTGACGTACTGCATGAGTAATACTGTGGGGATTCCTTCGGAAAGGAAAGGAACTATAAGGTACTTCATGCACGAGTACCCCGCTGTTCCGATATGATGGCTTCGCTAAAAGACGTTTACTGAGAAAGAGATGTACTTATGAAACTGGCATTGAGAGGATCGAATGGAATCGAGTCGTATGATAATGTCGAAATCATACAAAAACTTAAAGACATTAGATTTGAACATAAAACGTTTACAGACAACAACAATTGTGCAACCATGAACAGAGTTACATTACTTTAGATTTGCTACAAGACTATTGCTGCGAATAGGATATACTACAAAAGACAAGTATACACAACACGAGTATCCCTAAACGGACGGGATCCCGCAAAAGATAAGACTCCGATTGCACTAGTCTTGGGATGGTTCATAAGTCTGTTACAACGAAACGCCTAAATTACATTAACGTGGGTCCGGAGTAGACTCTCCTATGGCGGTGGTCGGTAGCATACTGCCGTGTGTGCCAGCATTTGCTGCCTCTGGGCAGTTCCTTTTGTAATGATCTACCTTGCCACAACCGTAGCAAGTTTGGTTCACACTTGTGTTTGGCACTTGGGCAGGCTGAGCTGTTGGAGTCTTGCAGTAACGGGCTGTATGCCCCTTCCTGTTGCAGTGTGAGCACTGCATCTCCCTACAAGGCCCATGGTGGTGAAAACTGCATTTAATGCATTTTGGGAGATTTCCAGCATAAAGCTTGGCTGGTTTAGGGACAATTGGGATGCCCGAAGGGATGGTAGTTGGAGGTGTTGATGTCGTGGCTGTGAAGGTTGTTACTGGTGGTTGTTTCCTGTTCGCCCTTCGAAGCGACTTGTCCTTATATTTATTCCAAGACTTCCGTTTGTTACCTGGATTGGAATTATTATTAACAATCCCACTAACACTTGAGTTGTTAGCGTTTAAGTGGGTTAGAATAGCTGACACGGAAGCCGAGACTGCAGCTTGAAAGGTAGCTGCATCAATATGAAGAGTTGGTGTTCGGTTGCTGGGCTGATCGTTTATATGTGTATCTATATATGCTTGTTTGTAACAAACTCTTAGAAGTTCATATTTGTAACACACATTTTTTGTGTGTTAAACTTACTAGGATACTAACACCTCCAAGAAGCTCTTTAAGTTCAACATCTCCATCTTAGGCTCGAAATCTCCTTCAATCCACTTCAAATCATCCACAAAACTAACTTAAGGTGAGCTTTATACCCCAATTTCCAGGTTTATTGTATCATGCTTTAGGGGGGGGGGGAATACAAGTCAAAAAATGTGTTCTTCTATGGATATTTGCATGCTTTAGCTTATTTATGTGACTATGAAGTGTGATTGGCATAATAAGTCATCATATATATTGAAACACCCAAAGTCAGGAAGGCCAAGAAAGGAAAGGAAACCCTAAGTTTAAGGGACGACTCGTCGAGTCCAAGGAGGAACTCGGCGATTCCGAGCGGCCGAGGAGACTTGGTGAGTCTGGTCTGATCGAGGAAAACCCTAAATCCAGGACTTGGAGCCTATTTAAACGTCTCATTCTCTCCCCTAGGGTTCCTTTACTGCCTCTCTAACCCAAAACACCGAACCCTAAGCCCCATTGTTGCTCATTCAAGCTTCCAAGCCATTTTTGGGTGATTTGAAGGAAGAAGAAAGAGGGGAATCATTGAAGCTTCAAGGATTGGCCTTAGATCTGAAGTTTGTGGAACCTTTCAGAGTTATAGAAGGTACTAAGTCGTTTCCTTCAATTAGATCTATTCTAGTTATGAGTTTTGGGGCTTTTTAGCCATGTTTAGATATCCATTTGAGTTAGAAGCTAGATCTGAAGTTGCTACTTCGGATCTAAGCATATTTTGGCCTTGTGAAGCATAAAGTAACTGCCCTTGAGTTGATTATAGAGCCTCCTTGCCTTAAACCCTAGTTTATGGTGTGTTTAGCCCAGATCTCCTTCTCTACACGTAAAGTTTGCAACTTTACATGAGGAATAGGCTTGGGAAGGGTAGATCTACAGTTTGGAGTCCATGCATGACTCAAAAGTCCTCTGCATGTGTGAAGATCTGAATGGACACGTCGAGTCCTTTGAGTGGACTCCGCAAGTAGCATAAAGATTAGGAGGAACTCGACGAGTGGGATAAACAACTCGTCGAGTCGGATGAAGATTACCTTGTATTCGGCAAGTCTGTTCTTGGACTCGGTGATTTAGGTCGCGAAACCCCAAACCCTTCGAGTTAAGACTCGAATCAGTGAGTCGAGTGGAGACTCGGTGAGTCAGACAGGTCAGGACTTGAAAATCGGTAGACACAGCGAGTCATGGACTGACTCGGCGAGTCGAGTCGCGAATGAAAGGACTTTAAGCACATGAACTCGGCGAGTCAGTAGATAGACTCGGCGAGTAGGGTTGACCTGGAAGGTTGACTTTGACCAGCGTTGACTTGGTTGACTTTTGGGGGTCAGTTAGACTAAGTGTTGCATTGATATTGGTAGCTCGGGGAGCTAGTGGAGCAGGAGTTCAGAGAGTTGCCGGGCAGTAGCTAGTGGGATTATCAGCAAGTTCAGCCAAGTGCAGGTAAGTTTCCCTTTGTGTGAATGGGTCTACGGCCACAATGCCAGCCCATGTAGTTATGAGTAGAAGACCCGGGGCTTATCCCTAGGCACAATATGCTAGTATGATATTCAGGACGAGGTCCAATGATAGCGGGCGGGTGCCCAAGGAATGGTTTATATGATAGTTTATACTTGTTGTCTGTGTGATACTTGTATGTGCCTGGTAGGGACGTGAGTGTGGGCGAGGTCCTGTATCTCACCAATAGCAGAGTGTGGATGGTGTTCTACATCTCATTAGCATCAGATTAGGGGCGAGGCCCAAGTTAGGGAAGGAGTGAGTGTGGGTTGGGCCCGTATCTCACTATTAGCAGAGTGTGGATGGTGTTCCACATCTCATTGGCAACAGGTCAGGGGTGAGGCCCAAGTTAGGGAAAAAGAGTGGGTGTGGGTTGGGCCCAAATCTCACTATCAGAAGGAGCATAGACGGGGTTCCATGACTCATCAGTAGCAGGACAAGGGCGAGGCCCAGGGTAGGCGAGGCCTTAGGACAAGATCAGTTAGTATGTGTTTAGCTTATGAGTTGTGATATGTTTTGTGCTATTATGTGTTAGCGGGCGAGGCCCTGTGACAGACGAGGCCTAAGTGAAACAGATATGTATTCGAGCAGGGCTCGAAGTGTGACCAACCGAAATTTCCATTCTGTACAAACAATATCACTTCAACAGTCACAGTAAATTTTCAGACTTTTTCGTATAAGTTTAAGTAATCCACGGTTTACACTTTAGGATATATCAAGAGAGTGGATGCACTAGGGTTTTGTGCAACACTGTTATTCCAACACTCTATTATATTAGAGATCATTTCGGGAATAAAATATTTTCTGCCAAAAATCTCAGGACTATAAATAGAATTCTGAACCAATTTCATTCATTATTCACATTTTCAACTAGAGAAAAGCCATTTTCTCTCTCATGGATCTTCGGGTTTTCATCCCAAATCGTGATTACCTCTCTCTAGTAGTGTTATATAGCTCTTAATGTGTTTATAACATAGATTAGATAGCTAGACAACTAGATTTAGGAGTTTACTCCCCAAGGTGTTCTTGGGCGGTAAACTCCCGAAACAATGCCTAGCCTTTCCCCCGTGATATGTTACTACCTTAGGCTTGTATATAGGTGTAATTGGGACAAGAAAACAACAATGAAACACCAAATTTTGGATATTCACGGCCCAAGAAGATCTTGGACCGTGAACTCCAAAAACATGGAACAAAGAGTGCTTTTGGCACTCCTAAAGTCTTGGACAATTACCTAGGTTTACTCCTACATAAATCAAGGACTTTAAAACATCAAAAACCCCTCTCAAAGAGAGATTACGGCCCTAATATTGTGCTTGGGCCGTAAACATGAAAGAAGGGCACCAATGTGTGCCTAAGGCCTACATTTGCTTTAGGTAAAAGTCTAGAACCTATCCTACATGTGCATGAGACTTGAAAGCATCAAAAACACCCTTCCATAAGAGTTTACGGCAGTAAAATCAAAGGGAATTGGCCTTGGGGCCGTAAACTCCTCAAAGGAGTGTATCTATGCCCTAAACCCTTCCATGAATTAATCCACCAAGTTGGAATGCTTCTGGGGATCATTTAGAACCTCAAAACAACAAAGGACATTAAGCCTAGGAGTTCACGGCCGTAAACTCAAGAGTTTACGACCGTAAACTCCTTGTGTGGGGTTATATGGAGAGTAAATTCAAGTATGAGGTTCCTTGGAACCCTAAACTCACTAGTCTTGTCCCACAACAACTTAGATGCAATCCTTAGGGCTTATAACACTTATATAAAGTGTTTACTGTGTTCTAGGATGTCTTAACATTATCAATTAGTAATTTAAGACTAATTAAGTGCATATATGTGTGATTATATGTTCATTAGGATCGTAGTGTGTGTACAAGTCCTCACTTGACACCTAACAATCCTACACCGTCCAGTTCATCCAAACCACCATCTACATGTGAGTTCATACCCCTAAATCAATATTTTAAATGATTTTAAATGCTTTAATGGGGGGGGGGATACAAGTAGAAAACAACATGTTATTATATCATCCATATGTATTTTATAACTGTGTTTTCATTCAGTAGATTTCACATACTACAAAATGTGATGCATGAAATGGTTTTCTATCTTAAAAATACTTTGTTATCAAATGTATTACTTTTGAAATGTATATTAAAATGACATCAACTCATTGTTAATTATTATTCAAAACTCTTAGATGTCTTACAAAACCATTTTTACCTTCTTGAACAACCAACTACCTTTCAGTTAATTATCATATGGATAGTTAGAAGAAACAAAACATTATTCCTATTACAAGGAATCACACAAGAGTCAGTTCATTCATGAATCCATACCAGTACATTATATGATACATGAGTACACTTACATATGCTTACATGATACATAAGTACATTTACCTAGGATTACATGATACATGAGTACGTTTACCTAGATACATTTATCTGAACACACTTACATGAATACCATACATGAGTACTGTTACATAGATACATTATCCTGTATTCACTTACGTGGATAGTTGTACCTAGAGTTACAAGGAAGATTTAGTCGTACTTTCTATGTAAATTTTCCTGTCTATCCTAGTACCCGGGATAACTAGGCGGGACTAACCATTCCGAATCCCAGCTGATTAGCACCAGTGGTTGATGAACATCTACGGATGCCTACGGTTACTACTTATACTAGGAACATCGATTACGGGACTAACCCTTCCTTCCCCCTGCTGTTGCTACAGAGGATAATTGGACAATCTTCGGATGTTCAATAGGTTAATCATTTTGCTTACTGCGTTGTTGTGTTAGTCCTAGTACCCAAGGATAAAACTTACATTAGTACTTTTCCTATTTACTTTATTTTGTGATAGGTTATACATTTCGCTTACCGCGATGTCGTGTTAGCCCTAGTACCTTGGGATAACACTTACATTATTAGGTTAATCATTTCGCTTACTGGGATGATGTGTTAGTCCTAGTACCCAAGGATAACACTTACATTAGTACTTTTCCTATTTACTTTACTTTGTCATACATTCATATAAACGAGGAGTTAGACTAAGTACTTTAGTACTAGTCAATAGAAGGGAAAAATTACCATTTTACTTATAAAACATTCGGGTCTTGGTAGAAGACTACATCTCATACTAATAGGAAATAAGGGATTTCCTAGGGTTTTTCTTATTTATATCAACTTTTCATTTAGAAGATTTACATGGCATTCATAACAGCTTTTCAAAAACAAGACAAGGACACTTAAATACTTATGAATTCACCAGCTTTAAGCTGATACTCTCTTTCAAAATAACTTGTATTCTCAGGTCACCAGTAGACAGGTACGATGGCCAGGTTTTGAGAAGACGGAGCACAGACAAGTCTCGTCTTTTATTTTGATTGTATGTTTTGGTGTCTTATTACAATGAAAGAGCACACATGTATTAAAACTTTACTTATAATGCAATGGATGATGTTGTTGCTTATTTACTACTTTACACTGTTGTGATACTATACATGACATCCTCCACCCCGGAACGTTTCCGCCGTTCTTGGTTTTGGGGTGTGACACGAAGCCAGGCGGGGCCGAAATGGCAGGCGTGGCCCAGTATGTGCAGTATGTGGTTATGCATGGTATGTGGCAGGGTGGGGAACTCACTAAGCTTCGTGCTTACAGTTTTCAGTTTTGGTTTCAGGTACTTCCGGTAGTGGAGGGAAGAGCTCGGGGTGATCGCATGGCACACACCATAGATTATACAGCCTGTGAATGTTTTACTCTGATAACGAACATGTGTTTTGGAAATTAATACTCTGATTATGTTTTGGATTGATGATTTTGCTTTAAGTAATGTTTTATTAAAAGAAAATTTTTAGTCTTGAATTTTGGGACGTTACAAGTTGGTATCAGAGCCTTGGTTTGAGGGATTCAGGCATACTCTCGGGTGTGCCTGAACTCAATCTAAGGGATCGGATAAAAATTTTTCAAAATGAAAAGACAGTTTGGTAAAGAGAAGTTTTTAGAAATGAAACAGTTTTAGAAAAGCAAAAAGAACTCAGAAAGAAAAGAATTTTGAAAAGAGAAAAGGGGTGTGGTGCATGCAATCAACCGAGCTCAAGTAAGTACCCCAAAATACCCATACAGTTTATGTTATGATTATCAGTTAATAGTACAACATACTAGATTAGGACTAAGGATCTAGGGAGGATGCCTTATGTGCCTCTTGTATGTACTTTTGAGCTGCATGATAGTGCTGGTTAGACAGTAGTAGGATAGCCTGTTTAGGTTATGCCTGAGTTTATGAGCTTGTGTTGCATGCTAGTACGGATTCTTGCTATGTGAATGTGACTGCT
Organism: Lactuca sativa; assembly: GCF_002870075.4. Classification (NCBI taxonomy): domain Eukaryota; kingdom Viridiplantae; phylum Streptophyta; class Magnoliopsida; order Asterales; family Asteraceae; genus Lactuca; species Lactuca sativa. Next base: position 296,090,147 of record NC_056626.2, read on the forward strand.
TGAGTATGTTATGGTTAGATTTTCCCTTGTCTAAATGCTGCTTTCTTTGTGCATTGTGGGATTCTGAGTGATGGGAGTTAGCCATTAGGTGAATACATCACGTCACATATGATCAGGGTTTTATAATCTCACAGTGCTGGATTTGGCCCTATTTCGCAGCTCTTGTTTGAGTCCAACCGTTGTAGGGACGAGTCTTTTACTCGAAGGATTATCTGAGCCTCGTCACATGTGATGGTATCCAGGTAATGGCTAATTGGCATCACAAGGAGACCTTCAGCAGTTGAGGACTAGTTTGGGTTGAGTCAGAGGTTTCCCTAGGGTAAGCCTAGGATGAGATAGTGCTGGGAACAGTAGTAGTAGAAAAAGGGACATGGTGGAGTCGAAGCATGTCCCGAGGAAAGTACAGATAGATGTGGAAGGTAGTATGGGCCCGTACTACTGAAAGTAGAGGATCCGTAATCAATTATGGAAAGGCCGAGACAAGACCAGGGACCTGGTAGGGCGTGTGTTTGGTCTCGCAGCAGTGATAAGTATTCTGATAGAGGATGTATTATATTTTCAGCATGGTGACATTGTGAGAGAGACCAGTGGGCGGATCAGGCGCCAGAGAGGGATCAGGCTCGGGTTCAGGAGCCGATCAGCTCAAGGAGCGAATAAGGGAGTTGATATTAGCTAAGGTTACGCATAGTATTCTAGATCAGACTCTTGTGATCTTTGGCACGGTCAAGGAGGGTATATTGGATATTTTGGATGAGAGGCTGGGAGCCTTCCGTACGGAGATGATGGCTTTGATGGGAGCGTGTACCTTGACATTTCGAGAGTTCAGCGCTTACGGGGCACTAGATTATCATGGGGCTAGGGACCCCATCGCTAGCAGCAGATGGTTGGCAGATGTTGCCAACACATTCCGTACGAGCCGGTGTCCCGAGGGGGACAAGGTCCGACTCGCCTCCTGTCTACTGAAGGACAGAGTGAGGGATTGGTGGGAAGAGATTGGTCATGCTTTGGGGGATGATGCCGCGTTGGACATGATGACATGGAGAGATTTCTCGACCAGGTTCAGGGCAGAGTTTTTGCCAATTATTGAGGTGAAGCAGTTGGCACGGGAGTTTTAGGATTTGACGCAGACCACTGAGACTGTGGCGGAGATCATCGCCAAGTTCAGGGAGAGGGCTCTTCTTGTACCGCAGTATGTCGCAGATGAGGAGATGAAGAAGGCCCGATACCATGAGATGTTGAGGGATGACATCAGGCAGTTTGTGAGCAGGTCCAGCTGCAAAACGTTGGAGGATATGATCGCTCGACCTAGAGAGAGGGAAATTGATTTAGAGCAGATCCGGAAGAGGAAGTCGGATGAGGCTCAATTAGCCACAGGTTTGGGAAAAAGGCCCAAGGGATCGGATTCGAGATCGAGGGATTATCAGGACCGCGGCCGATGCGGAAAGTGTGGCAAGGTGCACGGAGGCGCGTGCAAGAGTGGTTGCGGTGGTGAGTCTGGCTGCTTCAAGTGCGGTCGGACTGGTCATTTTAGCAGGGATTGTACTGTTACCACCACACAGGGATCAGACTTGATATGTTTTCACTGCAATCAGCGGGGCCACAAGAAGGCCTAGTGCCCCAGTTTGTTTTCAGCAGGATGGGTGATGACACCTGCCCCTGCAACTATGAGGATCACAGACGGCCATCAGGGGCGTGCAAAGGCGCCTGCGGTAGGAGGCAGGGCTTTTCAGATGACTACCTTGGAGGCGCGAGCAGCATCGGACGTTGTAGGTATGCGATTTCCGTTTTCAGTTCTTTTATTTGTGCATGATTATATTGTTATGGTTATGCATCATTATCGGTATGAGTATCTTATTTTTGAGCGGCATGATTGGGATCGAGTTATATGCCATATGTATACCTTCGATATTTGAATGGTAGATAGGGGATGTGCTCTTTTGGAGAAGGTTTCATAGGATGCTGTATCTGTAGCATGCCTGGGATGGACTTGGTATGTCTCGCTAGATCGGAGTTGTATAGTTTTTAAATATGGATTGGTTAGATCCCTGGCTATGGTAAGCTTGGGTTCCTTAGTAGATTGATTATGGAAAGGTAGCAAGGATTGGGATTTCTTCTCGAGCATTGAGCAGCAAGGGGTAAGTAGGATCGAAGTGGGGGAGAATCCTCCGAGTGTACAAGGGTAAGAGCACGCAGATCCAGAATGAGTGCACAACCTCTATGAAGGAACAAAAGTAGCACATCGTTTGATGGACTGAGGAATTCCGGATTGGGAATTTGAGAAACTCCCCATCAGTTAGTGCGGGTAATGGTGATGGTTAAATCCTAGTTGGGAATTCAGGTTGGTGGATCGCCTGTAGAACTCGAGGGAGTCGGAATGAGGATCTTGAGAACTGATAGCATAGGGTGCTTTCGTACTAGCGGTCAGTGGTAGAGAGTGTTGTAAGACTATGGGGTAGCCGTAGCATTCACTAGCAGTCAGTGGTGGAAAGTGTTGTAAGACTACGGGGCAGCTGTAGCATTCACTAGCAGTTAGTCATGGAAGGTGATGTAAGACTGCGGGTAAGTCGTAGCATTCCATAGTAGCTTCGTTAGCGGAGTCGGGGCGAGGCCCTTATCTCCTAGTGATCAGATAGGGATCAGGAATGGGTAGTGGACGAGAATGGTAGGGAGTTTACCTGTATAGCCTAGAGTGGTGAGACCTTGGGAGAGGCCGCTCCAGGATATAGTAGGGTGAGACCCGTGGGCGAGGCCCGTATGGGATTAGCAGTGTAGGTGAGACCTGAGAGCGGGGTTGCTCAGTAGTATGGTTGGGGGAGACTCGTGGGCGAGGCCCGAGCGAGAGTGGTTAGACAAGTAGGACTAGAAGGATAGAGGCGGGTGGGACCTGTGGGCAAGGCCCGTGAGTTTTAGCAGCACAGGTGGGACCTGGTAGGGACCTTAGTGTCAAGATAGGGGATCGAGGATCCCATGATTGTAGTGCCTGAATGGCAGAATAGATTGAGCGGTTATAGGTGGTCGAAGTTTCTTCGAAAGTCGCTGGGAGCGACTAGGAGTTGTGTTGGGACTAGCGATCGGTGGGAGCCAGTAATCCAGATATTGATAGGTTGGTAGGGACCAGAGTGGTCTCAGTTCACCCGGAAGGCCGATAAGGAATAGCAGAAATATTCAGTCAGTAGCAGTGCGGGTAAGCAGTCCATGGTGGAATTCAGTTAGTTGATCGTGGGGTGCTCGACACCAAATTATAGTAGAAAGAAATGCCCAGTGGATACTGGCGATAATGACCCGTACTGGAGGTAGTGGGAGTAATGGATTGGGTGAAGATAGAATCTTCATAGTGACAGAGGAAATAGTTGGTTATGGAGCGTTGCCTTGGGAAGGCAAGGAAATCGCACAAGGAAAGAAGGGGTGAACCCCTATAGGTTCAATGCAGTACTCGGAGAGAGTACCAGAAGGATTGTCGGTGGAGTAAGTTGTGTTTCCAGAATGTTCAGGGTCAGGGTTGACCCAAGATTATTATCCGCAAGGATCGATGTTAGTCGTAAGGACCAGGAGAAATACCAGCGAAGGTAGGCAGCTGGTGCTGGATCAATTAGTAGAGTATTGGAAGCAGATCGCAGGCGGTGGGCCATAGCAAACTTCGAGGACGAAGTTTAGTTTAAGTGCGGGAGAGTTGTAACACCCAAAGTAAGGAAGGCCAAGAAAGGAAAGGAAACCCTAAGTCTAAGGGACGACTCGTCGAGTCCAAGGAGGAACTCGGTGAGTCCGAGCGGGATCCGGGTCAAGGAGTAAGTGACCGACTCGGCGAGTCGGCCGAGGAGACTCGGCGAGTCTAGTCTGATCGAGGAAAACCCTAAATCCCGGATTTGGATCCTATTTAAACGTCTCATCCTCTCCCCTGGGGTTCATTTACTGCCTCTCTAACCCATAACACCGAACCCTAAGCCCCATTGTTGCTCATTCAAGCTTCCAAGCCATTTTTGGGTGATTTGAAGGAAGAAGAAAGAGGGGAATCAGTGAAGCTTCAAGGATTGGCCTTAGATCTGAAGTTTGTGGAACCTTTCAGAGTTATTGAAGGTACTAAGTCGTTTCCTTCAATTAGATCTATTCTAGTTATGAGTTTTGGGGCTTTTTATCTATCCATTTGAGTTACAAGCCATATCTGAAGTTGCTACTTCGGATCTAAGCATATTTTGGCCTTGTGAAGCATAAAGTAACTTCCCTTGAGTTATTTATAGAGCCTCCTTGCCTTAAACACTAATTTATGGTGTGTTTAGCCCAGATCTCCTTCTCTACACGTAAAGTTTGCAACTTTACGTGAGGAATAGGCTTGGGAAGGGTAGATCTACAGTTTGGAGTCGATGCATGACTCAAAAGTCCTCTGCATGTGTGAAGATCTGAATGGACTCGGCGAGTCCTTTGATTGGACTCGGCGAGTAGCATGATGATTAGGAGGAACTTGACTAGTTGGATGAGTAACTCGTCGAGTCGGATGAAGATTGCCTTGTACTCGGCGAGTATGTTCTTGGACTCGGCGAGTCAGGTCACAAAATCCCAAACCCTTCTAGTTGAGACTCGAATCAGTGAGTCGAGTGGAGACTCGGTGAGTCGGACAAGTCAGGACTCGAAAATCGGTAGACTCGGCGAGTCGAGTCGCGAATGAAAGGACTTTGAGAACATGAAATCGGCGAGTCAGTAGATAGACTCGGCAGGTAGGGTTGACTTGGAAGGTTGACTTTGACCAGCGTTGACTTGGTTGACTTTTGGGGGTCAGTTAGACTAAGTGTTGCATTGATATTGGTAGCTCGGGGAGCTAGTGGAGCAGGAGTTCAGAGAGTTGCCGGGCAGCAGCTAGTGGGATTATCAGCAAGTCCAGCCAAGTGCAGTTGAGTTTCCCTTTGTGTGAATGGGTCTATGGCCACAATGCCGGCCCATGTAGTTATGAGTACAAGACCCGGGGGTTAGCCCTAGGCACAACATGCTAGTATGATATTTAGGACGAGATCCAATGATAGCGGGCGGGTGCCCAAGGAATGGTTTATATGATAGTTTATGCTTGTTGGCTGTGTGATACTTGTATGTGCCTGGTAGGGAGGTGAGTATGGGCGAGGTCCAGTATCTCACCAATAGCAGAGTGTGGATGGTGTTCCATATCTCATTAGCATCAGATCAGGGGCGAGGCCCAAGTTAGGGAAGGAGTGAGTGTGGGCTGGGCCTGTATCTCACTATTAGCAGAGTGTGGATGGTGTTCCACATCTCATTGGCAACAGGTCAGGGGCGAGGCCCAAGTTAGGGTAAGAGTGGGTATGGGTTGGGCCCGTATCTCACTATCAATAGGAGCATGGACGGGGTTCCATGAATCATCAGTAGCAGGACAAGGGCGAGCCCCAGGGTATGCGAGGCCTTAGGACGGGATCAGTTAGTATGTGTTTAGCTTATGAGTTGTGATATGTTTTTTGCTATTATATGTTAGCGGGCGAGGCCCTGTGACAAGCGAGGCCTAAGTGAAACAGATATGTGTCCGAGCGGGGCTCGAAGCTAGGCGGGGTCGTTGTAGCGGGCGAGGCCCGAGGCCCAGAGTGTGGCCGTGGCCTAGTATGTGCAGTATGTGGTTATGCATGGTATGTGGTAGGGTGGGGAACTCACTAAGCTTCGTGCTTACGGTTTTCAGTTTTGGTTTCAGGTACTTCCGGTAGCGGAGGGAAGAGCTCGAGGTGATCGCATGGCACACACCACAGATTAGACAACCTGAGAATGTTTTACTCTGATAACGAACATGTGTTTTGGAAATTGATACTCTGATTATGTTTTGGATTGATGATTTTGCTTTAAGTAATGTTTTATTAAAAGAAATTTTTTAGTCTTGAATTTTGGGACGTTATATATATATATATATATATATATATATATATATATATATATATATATATATATATATATATATATATATATATATACATACATAAAGCGTGACTTATGTGGTTTTACAAGACAAAATATGTTTGTCCTTTACATACTTGCATCTCTCATCCTTGTTATTTGAATATGGTATATAGTGGCGGAGCCAGGATAAAAGTAAAGGGGCATCCCAATTTTTTTTCCCGGGATACTTGAGTTTCCCTGGTTCGGTTTTGGTTTTAAACCCAAATCTTAATCGAATCCTTAGCTAACCTCAAGTCTTGTTATACAAACATTAAATTGCATTATATTTTAATACTTGAATCGATGTGGGACTCAAAGTAGATATCAAATAAAGCATGAGGATAACAGGTTTATATAATTGAAAAAATAGCTAAGTTTACATGTGTTTAGCGATGTGGGATAGAATAGCTGGGAAAATAAAACAAAAGTAAACAAAGAATATGTAAAAAGCAAGAATTGATCTTGAAACCTTTGCTTCAATAAGCCAATACCTTAACCAATAGACCAACTATATATTTGTGTTTATAAGTGGAGGGATGTGTATATATACATTATACCGAAGTCTTTTTTGAGGGATACATAAACAAAAATTACACTACCGAAAAAAATTTGAGGGGTATCCCGGGCTACCCCGGGATCCCCTTGGATCCGCCCCTGATGGTATAATATTTGTATCAAAATGTAAACATCACCACTCTTCACACAAAATTTTCGTGACATATAGAGTTTTATTTGCAAAGATAACAAAAGTATAGTTTATTTTGTGTTAAATATGTTCACTTGAAATTATATGATGTACAAACTATAATACAAGTCAAAATATGTTATCCTTTAGATATGTGCATGCCTCGTGCTTATTATTTGAATATAATCTTTTATTTGTATAAGAATATAGATATCACCATTCTTTTACACAAATTTTGTTTCATATGAAGTTAACATGCAAAAATAATACAAACACAACTTATTTCGTGTTACAAAAATCAACCTGAAAATGAGTTGTACAAACTACGAATTTTTGGTAATTTTTGCTAAAAGTAGTTTTCTTGAAGAAATGGCTATATTTTTAGTCATCACTATCTTGGTGGGTTAAAACCCAAGTATATTATGTTTTAATAACATATATATAAATATTATACAAGATTACAACTAGATATTTATATAATGTATATATAAATAATCTACCCAAAAACACACAAGGCAAACGATAATGGGTATAGTTTGGGATTCACAAAACTATACTTTTATAATGTTTTAATGGTATAAATATTTCGTTAAACAAGACAAAGGGAGTCGTAGTTCAGGTAAATCTATTAATGCTCTAGTGAGACATTCTCTTCATGGTACCTACCTAGCGTACATTTTAAGTCTTGAATTATAATTAGAGTCTCCTGGAGGGAGAGCAAGATAGTTGTGTATAGATCTATATGGGATTGACAACCCCACACCTAACTTGTTCGCTACAGCTAGACGGGCCAGTCTAGGGTGACAAATATCTACAGATTCCGATGCCTGAAGAACGTCGAATAGGCATAACAGTCATATCAAGCGTGGTTATAATAACTCACATAGGGATTAACAATACTATCTTTGTTTACGGGAAGCTTACACTTCACCGGTTTTATAAAAATATAAAACTACATACTACTTTTCAGTACACTATTTCTTACATTTTTGGTCTTAGGGTTTAAGACCACAATTCACATATAAGAAAATATTGGATTTTCTGGAAACATACATATTCACTCCACAAGGATAAAGATACGGAGGATCTTCATACATTTTAGTCTTGGCTATTAGAGTAACAACCTATTTTATAGAAAATATCGAATTTTCAGGAAACATACAAAATTAATTTTAAACAAAGCAGTTACAAACCCTTTTTATCAAAAAAATGCTTATGAACTCGGCAACATTATTGTTGAAGATTTTAAACATCACTTGTATTCTCAGGGAGACAGTAACACGTATTCAACTCTTTTGAGATCAAGTGTTGATATATTATGGAATTTTACTTTTAAGTCATTATTGTATAACATTTGAATAAACACAATATGTAAACTATATAAGCTTGTATTCTTAATGTATGTTGTTTGGGTTGCTATGCTTCAGTTATATACAACCAATATTATACTATACAATGACGTCATCCTCCCCCGGACATTTCTGCCGCTCCGATTCGGGGGTGTGACAATATTTCAGGTGTAATATTGTGACAACCCGAAATTTACCCCGTCATTTTTAAACTCTTCTTCCATTAAGAAAACCCGCATTATCATATTGTCCATTAACCTTTTTGGATTAGGTTAATTAAATTGGGACTTTTTATTATGACTTCATAAGGGTTGGATCACATTAGAAACACCCTTAATATCCCTTTGAAAAATATTAGTTACAACCAAGTCGAAATACGACCATTTAATCGGGTGCGACCAAAAGCCTCGTTTAACGTCAATATCAGGTAGATTTCCACTGAGCCACAAACTCAAACCCCTATATAAGGGTGAGTGGACTCCATTTGAGACTTTTCACTCTCTCTCTTTACACTCTCTCTCTACAACTTGTTTTCGATCCAAAAATGTCCATTTCACTCTCTCTACTCTCTCTCTCTACACTCTCTCTACAACTTGTTTAAGACATCCAAAAGTGACCAAATCATGTGTTTACGGCCGAAGAACACTCTTGGACCATGAACACCCATAAGTGGGGTTTTGAAGCCCCAAAACCCTTCCTAATCACTCCTAGGGCTTAGATATGACTTGTAGATTTATATGTATGAGCTTAGAGCACCAAAACGTTATTATATGGAGAGTAAACATGAGTTTACGCCCCAAGGACACTCTTGGACCATAAAACCCTCTTCAAGGGCTGTGAACACCTTTTAAGGTGTTAGAATTTCCCTCAAACACCTCCTATGGCTTGGGTAAATGTCTAGAACCAACCACCATTGAAGTAGGGGCTTTAAACATCAATTAAACCAAGGAATTAGGAGTTTATGACCATAAACCCCCCAAGGATTGGTCCACGGGCCGTAAACTCCCAAAATAAGGCCAAATGATGCCCTAACTTCCCCATTCGACTTAGAAAAATGTATAGAAGTTTATTCTCTTTCATTTAAGACCTTAATCCATGAAGGGAATGACCAAGTGAGAGTTTACGGCCGTAAACTCTAGGTTTACAGCCGTGAACTCTCTTAAATGGTCCATTTGGAGCCTTAAACCCTTCATAAGCCCTAGATTTGAACCTAGCCTAATTCCACGAGTGAGATAAGACCTTAAAGCATCCAAGAACACACCACACATGAGTTTACGGCCGTAAACTCATGGGGATATGGTCTATAAAGAGTTTACTCTTGAAGAGTAAACTCCTAACTAGGCCGTACACTCCCTTATTGCAACCCAATAGCCTCCTAGCACTTAACCAAAGTGTTTTCCGCACATTAGGATGTGTTTACGTGTTTAAATTAGTATTATAAACACTAATGGTATGTAAACATATGCCTTCATATATTACTAGATCACTAAGTGTGTTCAAGTCTTCACTTGCACCGAGCACCCAACCAGCACCTCCATCCGATCCACTTACAACAGGTGAGTTCATACCCCTGAATGAACCTTTTAAATGATTTTAACTGCTTTTATAGGGGGAATACAAGTTGAGCTGTACAGTTATTAGATGAATCACATGTGATTGACAACTGTATAGCAAAATGGATTTTTTCATGTTATACTATTTTATCTAGCTTATGGTTTTCAAAGTTTGTTTATTAGAATGACATCAAGTCGAACTTTCTTGTTAAAGGTTTTCTCAAAGGTTCTTTTCACCTAAAACTGTTTTTATCAAATCGTTTTCAGAACTTGTTTTACAAACTGACATCAAGTCATAAATTTCTTATGAGTAAAGGTTTTTCCAAAGTTTTATCAATATTTTCTTCTATGCTTCTATTTTGTTAAATGCATGCCTGTATTTTTATAGTTATATAAATAATGTTTAAAAGACTTAGGAAGGCTAGTTCGCCCTATTTCCTTTTCCTCGTTTGGATGTGGTCTGGTGGGTATCGGATATCCGTCCGAAGGTCGTTTAAACATTAATTATATATCATGTATACATATATGGACATAAAAGCTCTCTCTCTCCTAGCCAGTTCATCTCCTTGGGTAGTAAAGGCCTCCCTCTATTATTCATGTTTCTAGAACCCTAGTAACTATTATAGGAATAGTTAGGAGTCTCTATCTCTATCTCTATCTATATCTCTATCTCTATCTCTACCTCTCTCTTTTACTTTAGAATGTGACACACTATTTCCTTCTACGACACTTCATTGTGCCAATACCGTGTAACCAGAGTCTCCGGGAAGGAGAGCGAACATCATATATATAGATCTATATGGGACTGACACTCCCACACCCTGACTACTAGCTACAGTCCGCACCGGTAAGGCCCATGGGTGACATAATCCCACTACCTCTACTGCCACTACCTCTACGCGTGACCTGGAGGGTCATCGGATACTCTATCATCGATCAGCATGGTTACATACGGGTTCACATTCACCCTTTGTTTTAGACTTTGCTAGCTGTATCGTTCACTCGATACTGTCTGGAGTCTGTGTTTCTTTGTTATAGACCTTGGTAGTCGTATCATTTATTTGATACCATGTGGGGTTTGTGTTTCCTTTTGTTAGACTGAGCCAGGCGTATCATTCGTTCGATACTCTCATGGAGTCTCTGATTTCTGTTGCCTTAGTCAGCAATATTTCTGTTGAGGCGTATGTTATTTTCCCCTAGTATTTTACTAGTGATATTCTCCTACTTTCTTTAAAGTCAAATACCGTATTTTGGTAATGATAGTATTTAAGGGAAAATTACTTTTTAAAACATAACTCTGTCGAGTCTTGGTAGAAGACTGCTTTTGTTTACAAGTATCACGCTCTCCTGGAGAACACTCTTGTTATACAATAGGACTTCCATAGATACCTTTGGTAGGTACGATCAAGATCAATGGCTCACAAATTTCCAACGAGATATGGGTTTTGAAATGACATTATTCATGCATGAAATTGTTACCCGTTTCATCATATTTAATATGTATAGAAAAATAACTGTATTTTGTATAATCGTTTCTTTGCTCTGAAGGCTAAAATAATGTGAATATTTCTTAAACTATACCTATTATAGTTTAAAAGGCATTGTTTCGTTAAAACTGATAACCATTTCTTTTTAACGTGTTTCGTATATAACCATTGCTAATTTGTTAATAACATCATGTCGCATGTTTGATATTCTTACGCAAAAGATACTTAAACATAATAAAATATAAAACAATGGTTTGTATATCATAACAAGTTTCTTGTGTTTTACTTGTATTCCCCCCTAAAACATGGAAAAAGTTATGAAAATGTAGGGGTATGAACTCACCTCGAGTGTGATAACAGTTTTGATAACGGGATAGAACTACAAACTTCGATTTATAATCCGAGACGATAGCCGTATCCTAATGTTTAAGCACATATTAATGTGTGAATATTTGAAGAATCAAGAATTCACGTGTTGAGTAAACACTAAATCAATGGAGAATGCATATCTAAACTTATAGCTATTTCTATATGGAAGAAAATTATCTCCTGGAATTGTTAACTTTTAAACTTAAGATAAAAGAAATGTGGTTTGCTAATTGAGAGAGAATGGAAACGTTCTTGTTTACTAGATGTGTAGAATGAAAGAATGATCTTATATGTATCTTATATATGAAGGAAACTTAATGAGGAGGTGATGTGATATGTTCGTTGGTAACTGCACCAAATCACATTGGGAAGCTGAACTAAGGATAAGATATCAAGATATTAAAGGATTTTCGTCCATAACATCTCCTGGAAGGAACTGTTTTCGGCCCAAAGGTCAAAGAGAGAAGAAAATTCGGTCTTAAGGACAAAGAGAAAAGGAAATTCGGTCCTAAGGTCAAAGAGAAAAGAAAATTCATTCCTAAGGTCAAAGAGAGAAGTGAATTCGGTCCTAGCCTTCTAGAAAGGGTTGTTTTCAGCCAAGGCTTTTCCAAGAGTATGTGTTTTCGGTGATGAATTATTTTAGAACGAAATCAATATCTACTTAAAGTATATTATGATTTTAATTTAAGAATTAAGTCTTTAATTGATCTTGTGTAAGCTTTGATGACTTGTAGTAAATTATATCAACATGGGTTTTCAATTTACACTCATATGTTAACATATAAACTTATTTACCCATGTATTTACATGGTTTTCACTATATAAGTATTTATAACTAATATAATTATAATTATCCAAATATGTACATACAATAACTTATATAGACATGCCTTTAAGGCATTCAAGTTCTTATTGCTTTAATGTGACGATCATGATTCACTTGTATAAGTTCGGCTTACATTGATTTGAAATAACGGGTTGTTACATTATCCCCCAGTTAGAGGGAATTTCATCCCGAAATTAAGTTTAGAGTGATACACATGGACTAAGAAAAAAGATGCGGATATTTTTGTTTCATTTGATCTTCCCGTTCCCAAGTAAATTCAGTTTTTCACTTGGCATTCCAGCGAACCTTCACTATTGGTATACAGCTTTGCTTGGTTCTTTTTAATTCCCTATCCAAAATTTCTACCAGTTCTTCCATGAAGTGTAAACTCTCGTTAATCTCGATTTCATCGAGTGGAATAACCAGAGTTTCTTCTGATAAGCGTTCCTTGAGATTGGACACGTTGATGGTAGGGTGTATATTACTAAGTTTTTATGGTAGTTGGAGTTTATAAGCTACCGGACCAATCCTTGCGAGGATTTCAAATGGTCAAATGTACCTTGGATATAGTTTTACATGCTTTCCAAAGCGTATCATGCCCTTCTAGGGTGAGACGTTTAACAAAATATGATCACCAACCTAAAATTCCAAGGGTTTTCGTCTTTTGTCTGCGTAGATCTTTTTTTCTGTCTTGAGAGGCTTTTTGTCATTCAAAGATCTGAATAATCTTCTCGGTCATTTCCCTGATGATCTTTATACCAGTGAGAGTGCTGTTAGGAACTTGTCCTTTAGCTAACTATGTATCACCCACTTCCGTCGAGCACAAAGGTGATCTACACTTGCAAACATAAAGGGCTTCAAATGGAGCAGCCCTGATACCGGTGTGATAATTATTGTTATATGAGAACTCGACAAGTGATAAATAGGCATCCCATGGTTTACCAAAGTTGATTACACAAGCTCTTATCATGTCTTCTAATGTATGGATAGTTCTCTCACTCTGCCCATCCATTTATGTGTGGCAGGCTGTACTCATGTCCAACTAGTTCCCGGGGATTTTTGAAGTGACCGCCAGAACTGAGATGAAAATCCACTATCTCTGTCAGAAATAATATATATTGGTAATCTATGTAATCATACTATTTCCCTGATGTATTTTCTGCTCAGTTTTCCCATCATGTCTGTTTCTTTGATTAATAGGAAGTGTGCAGACTTGGTTAACCAATCGACGATCACCAAAATTGTATCGAGGCCACCCGTTGTTTTGGGTAATTTAGTTATGAAATCCATTGTAATCCTCTCCCACTTCCACTCAGGTATCTATGGTTGTTCTAGAACACCTGAGGGTTTTTGGTATTCTACCTTTACTTTGCCACAGGTCAGACACTTGCCCACATAGGTAGCAATTTCTGCTCTCATGTTCGGCCACTGATACAATTTCTTAAGGTCCAGATACATCTTATCCGAACCTGGACGAACAGAGCATCGAGTCTTGTGTGCTTCGTTCGTGACAACTTCTCTGAATCCACTAAACTTTGGTGTCCAGATCCATTCATGAGATAATGAACTCTATCACCCTTGATTTGTAAGTTTTTATCCATTCCTCTTTGGGCTTCACCAGTCACGTTTTCTGGTTTCAGGGTCTCCAATGGATCTTCTTTGATTTGTGTTGATAGGTGGGAATGGATAGTCATGGTTAATGCTTTTACTCTGTGACCTGAGTACTCTTTGTGATTGAGGGCGTCTGCTACCACATTGGTTTTGGCGGGATGATAATGAATTTTTCATTCGTAATCATTGAGTATTTCAACCCATCGTCGTTGTCTCATGTTAAGCTCCTTCTGGTCGAATATATGTTGAAGACTTTTGTGGTCTGTGAAGATAGTTCACCTTGTACCATAAAGATATTGCCTCCAAATCTTCAAAGAAAACACTACTGCTCCCAGCTCGAGGCCATGAGTAGTCTAGTCCTCTTGTGTCTTCAGTTGTTGTGAGGCATAGGAGATAACATTTCCTCGCTGCATAAGTACAAATCCCACTCCATGATTGGATGCGTCGCAGTATATTAAAAAATCTTCTGTCCCTTTTAGAAGAGACAGAATAGGTGCACTGCACAGGGCTTGCTTCAAAGTTTGGAATGCAATGTCTTGTTTCTCTCCCCAGCTAAAAGTTACACCCTTATGCGTCAGGGTAGTAAGTGGTTTAGCGATCCTTGAGAAGTTCTGTGTGAATCGGCAGTAATAGCCAGCAAGGCCTAAGAATTGACGGAATTACGTTGGCGTTTTTGGTGCTGACCAGTTCTTGATTGCCTTAATTTTGGAGGGGTCCACGTGAATTCCCTCTTCACTGACCACATGACCTAGGAAATCTACTTTTCGAATCCAAAATTCGCACTTTGAGAACTTCGCATAAAGCTTTTTCGTTCGTAATGTTTCCAAGACCTATCGAAGGTGCTTACTATGTTCATCCTTGCTTCGCGAGTAGATGAATATATTGTCTATGAACACAATCACAAATTCGTCTAGGAAAGGATTGCATACTTTGCTCATTAAGTCAATGAACACTGTGGGTACATTGGTTAGTCCAAAGGGCATCACCACAAATTCGTAGTGACCATAATGTATTCGGAATGCCATTTTAGGAAAATTACTTTCCTGGACTTGTAATTAGTGATATCTGGATCTCATGTCGGTCTTTGAAAAGTAGTTTGCTCTTTGGAGTTCATCGAACAAGTCTATTCTTGGTAGGGGATTTCTGTTTTTAATGGTAAGTTTGTTCAGCTCACGGTAGTCGACATCCTTCTTCTTAACGAATAGTACTGGTGCTCCCCCAGGTGAGAAGCTCGGTCTGATGAATCCTTTGTTGAGTAGTTTGTTTAGTTTGCTAGATAATTCCTGCATCTCTGTTGGGGCTAGACAATATGATGATTTGGCTAACGGGGTATCTCCAAGAATAAGGTTGATTCGAAATTCAACCTGTCGCGTAGGTGGTACCCCTAGGAGATCTTCAGGAAATTCGTCAGGAAAATTACAGAATTCAGGAATGCTCTTGAGGTCTTTCAATTCTTGTTTCTCATTCACGACATGTGCCAAGAATATGTGGTATTCCTTATGTAGGTATTTACGAGCTTTGACGCAAGAAATGATGTAAAGGTTTGTACTGGGTTTATCGCCGTAAATGACAAGGGTTTCGCCATTTGGCGGATTAAGGTGAACGACCTTCTCGTAGCATAAAATATCAGCACTATGGGGACGTAGCCAATCCATGCCGATAATGATTTCAAAACTTTTTATTGAGACTAGCATGAGGTTGATTTGAAAAGAATGATTGTTTAGTGTGAGGGTACAACCTATGTATATGTCTTTAGTATTTTCCGTTTTTCCGTTTGCCATTTCGACGGTGAATGCTTCATTTAATGATTTTGGTGTTTTATTGAGCAATTTTTTAAACTCGTGGCTCACGAAAATCCTCTCCGCACCACTATAAAATAGTATGCATGCATAAGAGTCATTGAGGAGATTCGTACCCGTGACCATGGTTGGGTTTGCTATCGCCTCCTCCTATCCAATTGCCAGTACTCTTCCTACTCCCCCTCTATTCCTTATTTTCGGGCAATCCCTCTTGATGTGCCCTGTTTCTCCGCATTCGTAGCAAGTGTGGCTCGCTCCTATATTCATGGTTGGGGAGACTTATTGATCTGGCTCTTTGCAGAAACAGACCATGTGTCCTTTCTTGTCGCACTTCATGCAATACATTTCCCGACATGGTGGTAGTTACACTTATTGCATTTCGGTAGATTTCTAGCATATTGTTTTGCTGGTGTTGGGGCTACTAGGATAGTGACGGCTTGAGCTGCCATCACTTGTTGGCTTTTGGCATTTTCCTATGTTTTTTTTTGCTCTTTTTCTTGTTCCAAGGTCTTTTTCTATTGTTACTTTCCTTTGGTTGTTTAGGAGCGGCTGTTATGATGCCTTGACAGACTCTGTGATCAATGAGTCGTTGTGCCAAATGTTTTGCGCTGTCGAAGGTAAAAGGGTTGGAAGCTATTATGTGTCTTTGGATCGGGGGTGCTAATCCTATATGTATATTTCCACCTTCTTCGCTTCTAGGGTGAAAACCCCGGGACACAATACGGCTAAATCACTGAATCAGGCCGTGTAGGTGGAGATGTTAGATCCAGTCATTTTAAGGGTCCACTACTCATGCTCTAGCTTTTCCACTTCACCCCATTAGCAATAATCCTCTAGCATTAAGATCTTCAGGTCTTTCCAAGTCATGGAATTTTCTACTGGGAGTGTTAATGGTTTGACATGGCTCTTCTACCAAGTAAGAGCTCTGTCAGAGAAGGTGCAAGTTCCATATTTGACATTACTTGTTTCCGAAAATGTGCATATTTCAAAGACCAATTCAGTCTTTTCAAACCATTACATCAGTGCAATTATTTCTCCACTTCTATTGAAGGTTTTAGGTTTTCCGTTGGTGAAGTCTTTATGTGAACATTCCCTGGGGTGTCTGTGACTTTCCCCGTGGTTTGAGTGGTTAGTACCATTTCCCCTTCCACTGGCGCCGCTTGCATTCATCCGCATTATGGTGGCTGCTATGGTAGCAATTACCACCGCTTGGAACATTGCGTAGTCATATTATGGAGATGGTGGCGGTGGTGGGGCATTGTTGAAACGTCTGGGATTCTTTCTTGGTGGCATCATTCTACCGTTGATTTAAAAGTGAAAAGACAACAAGTCTTCAATTATAACTATAAGTCAGGTGCTAATGAACTAATTTAATTAATTTCCACATGCATTATGTTCTGATTCATAATATGTTTGGTATTCAATTTATAATAGAAATTTATGTAAGAATAAATTTATGAATTTCGATAGTAATAGTCTCGATAAGGTAAAAGGCTGGTCAATTTCTTTGATATATTGATACATAATGTTTTGGAAAATTTGTCATTGATACCGGTCTATAATACACCAAAGTTTAAAGCAAAATCTTGACAACAATACGATTCCCTGGATAGTGTAAACACCTAGTCGCAGGGTTATTCTATATGTAGATAAGATTAATATTTAACGCATATCCATAGTCCTAATCTGTATCAAAACTGTGAATAGTGTAAACACTACTCATGGCTGGTCTTGCCATGAGTATTGGGCTCTGCCATTTGGCGCTCTTTTTCCATCAAACGCCTTTCTAATGTAGCCTGATGCTCCCGAAGTGCTCTTATTTCAGCTCGGGAAGCAGTCATCTCTTCTTGAAGAGCCTCTGTGTGGTTCTTGGTATGATCATGGTCTTTTTCATGGCGATGAAGTCTAACAGCGGTGACTTGGGCAGTAGCGTTAACATCCATGATTTTGTTGACTGATGCTCGTGCTTGTTCCCCGTTAAGAGCGATGCGGTGTTATATAACGGGAGGAGCCGTATCTGTTGAACCTACTTTTGAGAGGTTATAGAATCCTCTTTCTATCCCATAAGGGGGATGTTGGCATTGTTCTTGGCTCCAACTTCGTAAGTGTACAACCCATCTTGGAATCGGTCCTTGGAAATTCTATCTGGTTGCGGGGTATTGGACTGCCTGCGGTGGATTGTAGACCTTCGGGTTTGAGTCGGTGTCTTAAGAATCTTCTTCATCTTTGTCTTCCATTCATTCTTCCTCTTCAAATTTTCCATCGGTTCCCCTTCTATTATTTCTTCAGGATCCTCTTCCGGATCCTCTTCAATCCAACCACCATTGCCTTGAATAGGGGTCTCCATGTTGGTTAAATCCTACGATTGTGTTTGTGCGAGAATAGGGGTATGAGAAATATATGAAACTTAAGTGGATGAAAATAAATCTCGAAGCCTAAATATAGTAGTTATGGTTATTATCGTCTAAAATTCTCCTATAGTATTTTATGTTTGGTTATAGAGTTTATAGGGTTGGTGAGTTTTTAGATTTGTTGCCCATTACGATTATTCCCAAGCGTATGCTAGTCACCACTCGAATAAATATAGTTGATCAGACTATATTCATTCCAGAACTGATTACATACTCTCAGGTGTACTCGTAGTGCTCAACACATCTTTAATACTTTTTGTTTTGTTTTTATTACAATACGTATGTATGCATCTATACTTTTTATAAAAATATTATTATATTTTAGAAAGTATAACTCTTGGTAAGGGTACAAGAAGTACACCCTGCGTAATGAGGATTCCAGTAGAATGCCCAGCGTACCTAAATATTAAGCCGAACGTACTGAGGTCAGAACCCTCCTATAAATAGGACGCGAGGCCTCCCGGTTTTGTTTATAATTTTCACACCCTCTCTCCACTAAAGCACTCCTTTAAGCCTTTATAAACACTTCGAAGTCCCGGGTACCGCCTTACCACCTGAAGCAAGCCCCAAAGTCCCGAATTCCTCAATTTTAAGTTGAAACTCTGCCCGAGTGAAGCCGAATTTTTATCAAAAACTCTTAGATACATCAAGAAAAACTCCCTTCTAAGAAACAAAATGTTGTCGGAATCACCACCTATCATTTTAGTTCATACCCCCGTATTTTTATAGTTTTTATAGTTTTAAAGGGGGAGGGGGGGATACAAGTGAAACACAATAAAATTGTGTTAATATCATAAATGTTTATAAATGTTTTTAGTACTTTTAAATTGTTATAATTGATAAAATTACATATTTATATATGTGTAAATTATATAATTTGGATTCAAAAGATTCGGAGTATGTAATTTGACACCATTTCCTGTTCCTTGTTTGGTTGTGAGCTTGGGGTAAAGTTATTTAATCGAAGGTATAATTAATCACAATTATATAAATATTACATTTATATAAATATAAAATGGTTCACAAACTTTTTGATAATACATGGGTACAAACAAAGAACTTCATAGATTAACAGTATTACCAATTCTTAGAGTAAAACAAATAGCTAAATTATAATAGGTATAGTTTAGAGGACTCATTCATTGGTTTCAAGTTTCAAAATACACAACAGGAAAACTAACATAGTACATAACAGAATACAAATAGAATACATGATGGAAAACAAGCATAAAACATTATCAGGAAACAAATATAATACTTTACTAAGAAACAAACATATAAAACTATATTTTATATAGTTTATGAAAATTATTTGCTGTATAGTTATTACAAAGTAACTTTTTATTCTACATGTAATCATCGATATAGCACTTGTGAAACACGCTTCAAGTACTTATTTAAGTATAAAACAAATGTCCTGCAATTTACAACCAGAGTGTCCTTGTCTGAGAGCGTGACATTTATGATATACGGGACGAACAATCCCACACCTAAGTTGCTTGCAACAGCTAGGCCGGCAGGCCTGGGGTGACAACTATCGTACCATATTTCGACGCCTGAAGAACGTCGTGTTTTAGGTTTTCCTTGGTCATCAAGCATGGCTATGATAACTCACAATTTGGTATTGAATAAAAGGATTATTGTATGAATAACTGATGCTTCACATAGTTTTATTAAATTATAAAACTACAATACAATATCTTACAAGAATAAACATGTTATACTATTTCAGTTCAGAGAACACATACTTTTCATGGCTTTATGAGAACTAAACTACATTTTACATGTTGTTGATACAAAAATCATTACACATCTTGCTTACAGTATAACATAGCAGAAAATATAGGATTTTCTGGGAAAAATGTGTTCACTTTATCAATACACAAGAACACACATTTCTAGTTGCAAACTTACTTATAAACTCACCAACTTAATTGATGAAACCATTTCAAAAACTACTTGTATTCTCTGGGAAACAGTGATACAGGTACAACCATACCTTTTTGAGAAGACGGAGATCTATAAACTCATGTCTTTTAAACTTTTACTTTTGAGTTTGGCGTGTGACATACAATGGTTGTTGTTGTACTTTGATTACTATTGTGCATTGTTGTGATTGTACATGAAGTCCGCCACCCGCGAATGTTTCCGCCATTTTGGTTTGGCGTGTGACAAGCCATCAGAGTATTCGATGAAGATAGTATCGCATTTCATCTACGTCTATATGTTATTAACCCACACTAGCAACGTAATTCACAAGATCATCTAGAATGATCAATTGTTGCCACCTTACTCTAGGAGATGACTAGACATTCTACTATAGTTTCTTAATTTGGACCCACTATTTTTGGTCAATCAAATAGGAATACTATATGTACTCCGGTACATATTTCATACTATCACACACTTGAAAGAGTCACGTAATACAATTCTATTGTTTGTTCCTAACTTACACACATTCTGTGAATGAGACTACCCAACATCAAACTTAATTGAACTAGGAATCTATAATATGTCTTATCTCATTAACGAGCATAGACTATTAGGCTCCCAATACCAACTCTATTTAAACAACACTACCCTATCTCAATGTATATATTTAGCATAGAGTATTTAGGTATTATAATATTTTTATCTCTCTCTAATAACACATCTATTTAAAATTATCTCGTAATAATAGATATATATCTCTTAAAACATATAGAACCATATTTGGTTCACATACCATATATCATCAAATATAATTCTAACACATAATCTTGGTGATAAGCATTCTGATCACACATAAACTTTTCGACAAATATTTAATACTTTAATTAATAGATTTATTAAAATCATGTTCATGAAAGGTACTATGAACTCATCTGACTTATGTGGATGACTGGTGATTTGGGCAGAATTTCGCCTAACACCTTAGCCTTTCTTTTGAGGTGAATTAAGTGCGACTAATATTGAGTATTAATCTAATGACCTTGGTAACTAATCATAGTCAATATTCCTCACTAATTCTAATGTCTACATCAAGATTTATCAAGTAAGGAATAACCAAGTAGGATTATATCAAAGGTAGGGTCTATTTGGTATATAGTGTATACTGTGTGGAAATCTCACTTTAAACATCTCACTAAATCCAACATAGACGTCACTCATGTAAGTAAATCAATTAGTATAATGACTTGGAATCACTGATAAATCTAATTTATATGTTCATAATAACGACTATCAATATTAATATAAGTTACATTTGAAATAAAATAAGTGTAGATTAATTACAGAGATTTTCCCTACAAAATTCCAAAAAAAATGTACTAGCAAAACTCTAACCTGAGATCTTCTATTCATCGGGATCTTAGAGACTCTCGAAAGCTAAAAGAACTTAAATACTATGAGAAATTAGAGCAAAAATCTCAAAGTTTTGAAGAGAGGGTTTGGTGAAAGTGTGAGGATATGTTAGGGTTGATTGCTCCTATTTATAGGCTGAGTTCGACCATACGCGCAATGCCTTTGGAGGTGTGTGACATACACTTGAGCCATGTCTTTTGTCTCACCTTATGATACATGATATTTATAGAGTAGGTCGATGTAACCACCATCTAGAAGCACACGCCATGCATTTTTGTGCATGACATAAAATGTTAATTTTGTAATTTCTTCATACGGGCTCCATTTTTTACGTTCTTTATATCCGTGCATAGCTATCGACGAGATCTAAAACTTTTATATAGATTATTTATCCTAATAAATCTTTTATTGAAAATGTTGTTTTAACACCCATCGATAAATCTACTAAAAGGCTTATAACATAAAGTCTATAATGTGCACGACTAATGACTATCCTATTCGACGATTTAAATTTACTCACTAATTATTATTTATTATATTTTACATGTCAAGCCTGAATTTTTGGGCATTACAATTACCTCCCCTATAGAATGATTACATACTACAATAATCAGCAATAAACCTCTCTAAATATTGATTCTCAAGTTGCCTTTCCATCCCCTAGTAAGGTGTTTCCATAGTACTTCATTCCACGTAGTACTGGTCTCAACCGATTCTTTTGTGTTAACTACGAAGTAATGCTTTAGGTTCCTTTATGACAACTTATATGAATGCTGACCTAATTCCATAATATTAACTCTTTTGATTAGGGTTTTGATGAGTTTTAGGTAAAACAAATAAACTAGAAAACAATTCCAAAGTTCACATGCAACCTACTTTGGATCTATGTTTTAACTATTGAACATACAACTTTGAATTGCAAAACAAGAACCCTAGAGGAGAGAGGTTATTTTCGAAAATAACTAACTAGGGTTTAAGAGTTACATACCTTTCAATTGTTATAGTAAGCAATTGATAATCCTCTTGAACTTGATCTTGATCTTCTTGGAAGCTTAGCACCACAAATGTAATACCTCTAATGGAATCACACCCAAGAACTAGCAAGAAGGAAACTTGAAGGAGAGAGAGAGGGAAGAAGTATGAAATTTTCGGCCTAGGGTTTCTTCCAAGGTAGGAGTGGCTGATTTTGGGAGCTGGAAGGCTCCTTATATAGCTAAGGGATCTAGCCTTCCACTCAACTATCTGATAATTGCAAACTAGTCCCTACACTTTATAATTAATACTTTTAACCCCAAAATTAATTCTGATTAATTTCTGGCTAACTATTAATTAAACATAATGATTTCTAATAAATATACTAATCTTTTAACATATTAATAGATTCATTTATATTAATTTATTAATCTTACAATAAATCAATATCTCTCATTTCATAATTTCCTTGTCCGGTTGCTAGGTTTGAGGGCAACCCAAAAGGATTGTGTTGCTATCAATTCAAGTACATACCAATTATAGAATGGTCTTAGATCTGAAATTCTCTACTTATTCTTAATAACTAGTCTACGAAAACATTCTTTATAAACATGTTTTTTACATATGTGATACCTAGGAAGGTATACTTTTATCATTTGGTCAATTCTGACGTGTAAGATATCGTGGTTCTATATTATTGTAGGATACTTGATGTTCAGATCTAAGATGAGATCATTCAATTTACCTATAAGTGTAGGGAAGGTTTTCAAGTTCCCTTATGATACTTAACGTCGTCTTCTCAGTTTCTAACCAAAATGTCCATTCTATAATCTAAATAACAATCAATGAAGCTAATAATTCTCTCTTAGCTTCCGGCGTTGTAACTTTCCCGGATATTGACATTAAATCCAAAGTCAAATTTCCTACAACAATTTTCCTTAATGGTTGGATCTCCTCTACTTAGGTTTGAACCTTCACTTTTCTTCTACTTATGGTAAATTAAAGCTGAATGCGGCTTTGTATCTTCTGATTGGTTGCTCTCATTCCGCTCAAAAGAAGTCATGATTTTCATAATGACTTCAACATATTTAATGCAATAGGATTGCTTGTTATTATAATGAGTGATCTTCTCGTATAACACAATCGTAGTCTAGTTAAGATCATGTCAAGCAGTAAATTCTTATACCAACATACACATGTGTCACAACCAGCAAGTTAGGGTTACAGTTTCTATCTTGTACAAGATAACTTCTTTGTGTAAGCACAAAACCTGATCCGTTAAGCTAAGACTACTCAACTTTGGGCCTTAGTCCAAGTTTTCTTGGCCCAAAATCCCTATTTGGGCTAAGACCCTCTTATTGGGCACTAGTAGGCCGATAACCTCTCAAATTGGTCTTTTTGGGCCGAAAACTATCTTTTGGCCCAAATGGGCCGATAACTTTTATTTAAGATTGTTTTGGGCCGTGAATTTTATTCTTAGACTATTTCAGGACGAAAAGCTATATTTGGGCCCCAATAAACTTTAAATTCTTATTGCAGCCTACATTGGGCCGAAAACCTCATTTTTTGGGCCAATACCCTTCCTAGAACATTATTGGGCCGAAAAACCCCTTGGACCAAGTCAAGTCCAAAGCCCACAAATATGTTTGGGTCAACCTTGGGTCGACACCCTCTTGGGCCAATTAGGGTTTGGTTAAAAAAAGGAAATGATCGTTAATACAAGTGACATCTCACTTTGGCACCATATATAACAATGCCCATTACCTTGAAAGTATCTAGGCTTGAGTGTTTGTCCAACACGCTTCCATACATCTCTCTCTCCCCTTTCCTCCCTTAAATCGGCCAAACACCCCTTCACCCCCCCGCCCCACCACTTTCATCCGAATCATTTTCTCTCCTTACTCTCAAGAGCATCATCTAGTATCTCTTTAAAACTCAAGTTCCTCTAATATTCTTTTCTCTTCAACAATTTTGTGGGTGTTTGTGCATGTGTTAGTTTTAAAGAGATATTCTTCAAAGGGTTACAAACATTGTAAGTTCTAAGCTGAAACTCAAGTGTTTTACTTCATGTTATGCTAACATCTTTCCCTTACACTCTCATTTTCGTGAAGATGGACATTAGAACAACCACCCTTTCGAAAATCACTTCAAGACATAAGCAAGACTCCAAAGTTTATTCTCTTCTTTCTCCTACATCTCAAAAAATTCCCATGGTGAGCTTCATACCCAACTATTATCATGTTTTTCATACTCTTTAGGTGGAATACAAGTCAAAATATCGTTTAACCAATGAATAATTGCATATACCATTGTGTAATGTGTTTAACTTTAGGGTATTTGAATGAACATGGAATTTATATTATACAACTTCATAAAAATAATGGGTAATGTGTTGGTTAACATATTTATTGCATGAATACCTGTGGATAATGGTTATTACCTAAAAAGTAGCAAAAATGAGTGATAGATTCAAATATGTATAACCTCAACTTAATCCCCAACTTTGCACATAAAAGATATAGTCCATTTACGGACTGTTTTGGCCACCTTGAATGTAATATTTTTCAAAAATATTTTACATTCAAATAGTTCAGGTTAATATCTTTCTAATGACTACTCTCGTGAGTTCATACTATTTGTCTACAATTTTTGGTGATTTTTACAAGATTGCCGATCATTTCAGGAATAATCTTGGGCCAGCTTGTCAAGATGAACATTTTCACACTGGTTTGAGGCCATTAAAAATTATGAGCAAAATTGAGAACAAAGTAGACTCAATTCCCAAACTCCTAGAGTTTATGGATCCATATTTCGACTTATGATGATTTTCCGTAATTTTTCTAAAAATAGGGACAGAAAAGTCTAAAATTACTAGAAAATGGTTTTAACATACTAAAAGTGCTTATACTTGTGTTTAGATTTAAGTTTAAAGGTTGTAATCTTTTGAAAACACCTAGACATGATAACTTGTATGTGCTTATATATTTGATTATATAAATAGTTTCATTTACACTTGATATACTCAAGTCGTTTTACACGAAAGAGAAGCCATAATTTATGTAAATCTGTTAATGCTCTAATGAGACTCCTTCACTCGTACCTACGTAGCGTACACCGTAATTCCTATAGTTATAACCAGAGTCTCCGAGAGGGAAAGCGAGGTAATTATATATAGATCTATATGGGGTTGACACCCCCACACATGTGTTGGTCACTACAGCTAGACGGGCCAGTCTAGGGTGAGAAGTATCTTTTGAAAGCGACGCCTGAAGAGCGTCAAGACAGGTGCTCTCGTCACATTAGTATGGTTATAATGACTCACATAGGGATTAACAACACTAATTTTGTTTATGGGAAGCTTTACTTCATTGGTTTTTTTAAAAGAAATTAAAATATATACTAATGTTTGTACACTATTCATTTTCATCATCGTCTTAGGGTTTAAGACTATAGTTCTGTATTAAGAAAATATTGGATTTTCTTGATATATTCGTTATTACTCTACAAGGAAAAGACACAAAGGGATTACTTACGATTTCATTCCACTCATTGAAAAGAAAATATAGGATTTTTGGAAATGTACGCTTTATACTTACAAACATAGGAAAAAAAGAACATGCATGCAATTATACACGATTTTGGAATGAGACTCACAAACTACTTTTTTATGGAATATATTGGATTTTCTACAGTTTCACAACTTATTATAAGAGACGATATTAGAAAGCTTTCCTACAAACATGCTTATGAACTCACCAACATTCTATGGTGATGCTTTTCAAAACACATGTTGGTAATGTAATGTATGATGTTTGGTTGTTATTTTTCATACATATCCAATTGTTATGATACTACACAATGACGTCAACCGCCCCCAGACGTTTCCGCCGTCCTGGTTCGGGGGTGTGAGAGATTGGTATCAGAGCATTGTTTATAGTGAACTAGTATATCTAACCATACAAGATATACAACAATAAATACAATGGGACTAAAACAATCTGACTAGTATACTTTAAAGATGTAAGCATTTATTAAAAGTATACATACTTGCTAGAACCGTATCAAAATAAGAATGAAGCAAGAGTATTTAGATGTTGAAAACTATAGTCAAACCTGGACAGTTATGTAATCGTATCTTGAATAAATAGAGCCTGATTAACTGTATTTATTTTAGATACGACTAACATGTGTTTGGGAGTGATAGTGGTGTTGAAACAAGTCTAAAAATACTAATTGTAAATTCAAAGGAACATTAGAATCGAACATAAAGTTTAAAAATACTATATGTGTATTTTTGGATAACATATAACCCCCACCCTTAGATCTTCTACATGTCTTTCATCCCTCTCTTCTCGTCCTGGCAACATGGCTGAATTTCACCATGAAGACCCCCTACTACCCTGCCGTAGTTACCAACGAATGGATTGATGAAGAACCAGGAGTGGCTCACGAGGAAAATCTTGAAGTGGGTCTTGAGGAGTATCTGGAGATGGACTACGAGGGAGACGATTCCGATAAGGATCCAGACGATGATGAAGGCGCCAGAGAAATCCTTAGCGAGCATTACCCATTGGGAGCAATACCAATCCAGCCCGTAGAGGAGGAGGACCCCACCGACCGTCTACGCTCTTTAGAGGAGGAAGTGGTCACCCTAAGACAAAAGCTCGGTGCAGCAGAGACTAGGGCAGCCTTAGTAGAAAAGAAATTGGAAGAGGCCATTCATTAATTGAGCGAAATGGTTGGGTACCTTGTGCACTATTTCTCCATATGAGTGTTACTACACTACTCGCACTATGTCTTAGGTTTACTATGTATTTCGTTATTACTAGTAGTGGTTAATCAAGAGAGGTACGCCCTCCGAGAACCTATGTAATCCGAATCAGTTCACTTCACTGATATCTATATTCTCTTTTGTTGAACTAAACGATCGTCCAATACCTACTACTACTCATTACCATAAATGCAATGAAGGAATGCACATCGGAACATTTAGAAACATATCACAGGACATGTGACTTGTATATGTGCATAAATAAATGTGAATCTATAAATATAGAAAAGATGCAAACGGAAATGACCATAGTCACTTACGAGCTCGCTTCTGCTGATGCAACAAAATTATGTCTTCCCATCGAAACAACCAGCCAACCGGCGAGACATCGATCCTACGAATAGACTCCTCTACTTTCCAAGCCGCAGTGACAACTATTGTGAAAGATGTCATGGCGCAACTAAACAACTCAAATGGACGTGGAAACAATGTCGACAATCCTACCCGTAAAAAGGACCGATGGCACCAACAAGCGTCTACCTATAGGTAACACGAATCCAAGAACAAGAAGTGAAAGACTTGTGACAAAAGAGGGATCAGTTTAACTCCAGGACCTACCAAAAGGCAATAAGTTGTAGCAACCCCTACCCCCACTGACCCTGCTACCTCAATGCCAAGAGTCGCATATGCTGGGATTCACCCAAAATGCAGCAAATGCATTTTCCATCACTATGGAGGTTGCCGAAAGCTACATTGTAAGAATTGCAATAGGTAGGGGAACACTACCCATTTTTTTAGGGCACCGACACGACCGATCTCCCACACCCCTAACAGCAGAACAAGCCCGACCTGTTACGAGTGTGATGCATCTAGAAACTTCAGGAGAGACTGTCCAATAACAAGGAACTCTGATAGAGAGGAAAGGGTGCAAACAATCACTACATGAGAGACCCTCCCAAAATCATCTGCTAGCGGTGATATGTTTTTTTCCCAGTAAATATATTTAAAGGCTTTAGTCCATAAATATAAATTACTCTCCTGTCCGAACAAAACATACCATTCGTATAAAAACCAAGGGTCCTTGCAGGTGAGCTATAATGGCTTAGTGTATACATTAGGGTCATATATAATTGAGATTCTAATGGCTTGGAGTGTGTGATTCCGCCTTATTTCCTGTTCCCTGTTTGATTATGGATTTAGGGCATAGTCCCTTAGTCGACGGTCTTACCAATCCTAATTATACATGACTTCATTGTATACACTAAGCCATTATAGAGGGGCCTGGTGGGTACCATATCATGAAATTTCATCGTTAATAATCGGAGCACTCATACTGCTAATACTCGCTAAGCGTGATATACAACGTTCGCGGTACTGATAACAAGGATGAGACTGGTAAGATTAAAAATGTGTACATAGAACACACCATCATTCCAAACAACCATTTGTTCCAAATCAATCCAACATCTATTGCAGCAAAGAGACAACAGTGTCAGTTGTCATGGGCTGGCTTGATCCTCACCATGCAAATTCATGTGCTACAATGAAACCCTTCGCCTTAACCAAATGATTAACGATACACCTACAACTTATAATGAAAAATTCTTGAATCATCCCTGGCATCTAAACTCCTAAGTACCTATGTAAGAAATACCGCGCTCCTCCTAGCCACAATAGAAATTGGAAACAAGAAGCAAAAAGACCTCAAGGGAACCCCAAAAATTTATAAGCTCCCTAGAATGTTCCCGAAACTCTTTTAGAAATATCACTTATGTGGCAAGTTGAGTTCAGAAATCGACTCAGCACATGAAGCCTTTTCCACAACCAGACCACCAAGGACACTTAGTATCCACATAAACACCAAAGGTATCGGTCGATGAAACGACCCAGTAAGTATGAGAGTTATCAGACCAAGACTTAAACATCAGAGAACGCCCATCTGCTCATAAAAAGGAAAGGCTAATTGTCCATATGACCACTACATACTAAGAATCGAACGAACCCATCCTCAAGGATCGATATCTCCTATCCCAAATTGAGGGTTTACTCGAGCCGCCTTTAGGAACAAGCAAAGATCAACATCCCATAGTTCAGAACCCCGTAGTACGAAACTCCCAAGACAACCTAAGAGCTTTAAGACCCACTACATCACGCGACCTTAACCTTAGTGACAATAGTATTCGCCTTAGTATTTTGAGGCACTACTTTTGGGGCGCCATGTAATCAATTCTCATTAATTGTAACCATCCATTCACCTCACCATAGAGGACGTAAATGCTAACCACCCTGTGTAGACAGAGGTGGCCAACACACGACTAGAAAAAGGGCAAGTGCCCGACGACTCTCACACCGGCCCTAAATGCACCAGGGAGACAACCGAAGATATCACCCAAATTCGAGCATGACTAAAGGCATCTACAAGCTGACAAAAGAACGATGCAAGAAAGCGACAAAAGCCCTTGTAATCCCAATTCAGTAATCTTGTACTACTAAAAGCCCTATTTAAAAAGATATAATATGATTTGGGAATGCATAGGAAACTAAACCAAGGCACATCTGACCTTTGAAAATCCTTGCTAAGGATAGGTCCAAAGGCTTATAAACTCCAACTACTGCCTGAACTCAGCCAAGTAAATCTTGTCTTTTATGTGTCAAACTCGAAGAAATGCTTGGCTGACGATATCCTTGTGGTACTGCTTGACGAAATTGGGGTGAATGAGGATCCCCACTTCATGGGAGAACCAGTCGAAATCATGGATAGAGAAGTGAAACGAACGAAAAAAAGTCCCATTCCTATTGTGAAGGTCCAATGGAATGCCAGACATGGACCCAAATTCACATGGGAACGCAAGGATCAGATGACGCAGAAACACCCCCATCTCTTCTCCAGTTCTTAAGGATTACATTCGAAAGAATTTCGGGATGAAATTCCCTCTAACGGGGGGATGATGTCAAAACGAGCAAGTTAGGGCTACGGTTTCTATCTTGTACAAGATAACTTCTTTGTGTAAGACCAAAACCTAATCCGATAAGCTAAGACTACTCAACTTTGGGCCTTAGTCCAAGTTTCCTCGGCCCAAAACCCCTAGTTGGGCCAAGAACCTCTATTGGTCCCTAATGGGCCGATAACCTCTCAAATTGGTCCTTTTGAGCCAAAAACTCTCTTTTGGGCGCTAATGGGCTAAAAACTTTTATTTAACATTGTTTTGGGCTGTGAAATTTATTCTTAGACTATTTTAGGCCGAAAACCTATATTTGGGCCCCAATAAACCAAAAATTCTTATTAGACCCTACATTGGGCTGAAAACCTCATTTTTTGGGCTAATACACTCCCCGAAAGATTATTGGCCTGAAAAACTCCTTGGACCAAGTCAAGTTCGAAGCCCACAAATACATTCGGGCCAACCTTGATTCGAGACCACTCTTGGGCCAGTTAGGGATTGGTTAAAAAACAGGAAATGATGATTAATAAGAGTGACACCTCATTTTGGCACCACATGTAACAATGCCCATTACCTTGCATGTATCTAGGATTGAGTGTTATTCTAACATACTACCACATCCAAGACTTGCAAACCCTAGATCTAGATGATTACCTCTTTCTTGGAAGCTTGAATCTTCTTATCCTTGGAGCTTAGAGTCACAATTGTCACTCTTATAACGGCTTACAAACACCAAGAAGCAATAGGATGATATGGAGAGAGGTTGAGGGCACAAAATCGGCTCTAGAAAATCCTTAGGGTTCTTGGTAGCCAATTTCTGCAGCCCCTGGGTCCTTTAAATACATGAGCTGCTATGGTTACAGCCTGAAACCCAAATTGGATTACTTAGGCCTTAAGTAGTCCCATGATCCTTCTAGATTGGGGCTTGGATGATTTCAAGGAGCCCATGCACCCTATTTTCGTCCACCCCATGTCCATAAGGATCCACAACCCAAAACCAACTTTCACACAATTGACAGTTCTAGTCCCCTTTATTTAATCTCTTTTAGCCACAAAATTAATTCTTAATTAATTCTTGTCTAATATTAATCAAACTATATGATTTCTATTTTAGTATAGTAATCATATAATATATTAATAAATCATAATAACCTCTTTATTCATAAATCATCCTATCATGTTGCTCTGGTCAAGGCAACCCAAAAGGACCATGCACAACCGGGTCAATTGCTTAAAAAATATAGTTACGGGCTTAGACACTAATCCAATAGTCTCCCACTTAGATAAGTCTAGTAACTATAATGTAAGCATATTCCGATTAGCAACCATAGCTCTCAAAGTCGTTGTCGAAATCTGATCTTATCCGTAACCTGTCCTTTAGATAAGGGATCGTACAGTCCTGTGTTGTAGATATCGTGCGGAAAATCACCTGGAACATAGTCATACTTATTGTCCAGCAGTTTGTTTTTCGCGATCTCAGATTCATTTGACATAGAACTTAATTGAACACATCAATTCAGTCCTGACCGGGCCCGACACATAAGTCAAATCAAATCATCGAGGGTCCCTGATAATGCTTTTACCCTCTTAGGATAAAAGGAATAGATAAACTTCGACTTATATGCATTTACTATTCAGTAATCAAATCATACACAACAATGCGTTTTATAACATCAAGTTACTGTTGCGTTTTCGCATTATCAATGTATAACCAATCAGCAAACAATAAACCGTATATCTAGGTTTTAAGACCATATGATATTATCGTCTTGCGATCACTCGTGATAAATTCCATGAAGTGATTCCAGCAAGCACGGGTTTCTTCCAATGCTCAAAACTTGTTCATAAGCACTCATGAATGTTGTAGCAAGCCTTTGTTATGTCTAATACCTTTTACACAATCTACACACCTATTCATGATTGTCTTCATTCATACCTACTTCCAACATATGAATGACTATGGACCGTTCGAATAATTCGATTATTCTTGACAACTCAATTATTTAGGAAGTCAAAACATGCAAAGTGAAACAATAGTTAAACAACTAACATAAGACAGTAGCTTTACTTATAAATAATACTCCTTTATTTAATCATCAAATGTCAATTACATCTATCTATTACACGTTTCTAAACTATGTAATCTAAACTAATATCGTCCTTTAGCCCAATGCTCCTAGTGTGCTCCAAGTGCTTAACCCTACTCAGTCCCTTCGTAAGTGGATCTGTTGGGTTATCCTCTAACAATACCCTCTTTACTACGAGGAGTCCTTCTTCTACCCGATGTCGAATAAAGTGATATTTTCTGTCGATATGTCGAGATCTACCATGATCCCTCAGCTCCTTTGTCAAGGCAACCGCTCCTTCATTATTACATAAAATTTCCATAGGCTCCTTTTGTAACATCCCGAAATTCAGGTTCAACCATTTAACCCTTATTCTTTTCCAAGTTGTCATGTTAGGTCCCTTTATGTAAATGCTAGACTTGTGAGTACGCTGCGCGTACTCGCGCGCTTATTTTGTATTCGGATTCATCTGGGTACGCTGGGCGTATCCAAGGTTACTCCGGGCGTAACCGGCCCAGATGCAAAACCCTAATATGACTTGAGGGCTATACAAGGAATGATATGACCTTGTCTCTCAGCCACCATCTCACAGAAAGAAACCCTAAGAGAGTATTCCCTTCGTCCCTAGCTTGTATGTGAGTGTTCTAAGCTTCAATGTGTCATTTCAAGGTGGTGAAAGAGAAGAGGAGGCCATTGTAGGAGCTAGAGGTTGGTGGACAAGAGTAGATCTGAGGTCTACAGAGGTTGGAGCTTCTTCCGGAGGTATAAAGTTTAGAACTTGCCTTTTTATTTGTTTTGTGTGCTTCTTGGTCTAAATTCTAGGGTTTTTGGTCCCAAGATGGAGACTTTATGAGCAAATAGTCTCCATTGGCCTAGATCTATCATATTTAAGGAGTATATGAGTTGTATGTTCATAAAAATGCAATCTTGGACGTAAATGTTGAGCCATGCATCTACACTTTTGGAGGAGAAAGGAAAGGTGTTAGAAGGCGTGGGAACATTTAAAGCCATGCAAAGGCTTAAAGGTTCCGACTTTATGGATTAAGAGGTAATAGAATGGCTAGATCTTGAATGTGAGATTATGTCTTAACTGTTTAAGACCTAAAATGAAGAAAGTAGGAAACTGGGATTTACGCTGGGCGTAATCCCAGTACACGCCGCGTAGGGGGTTGCGTCCCCCGATTCTGGAGTGCAAGGGTACGCCCCACGTACAGGAGTTGGTACGCCCTGCATACTGCTTGCTATTGGCTTTTGTTTACTTTTAGTGTTTTGGTCAACATGTGGACTTTTGAGTCAGGGAGGGGTAAAATGGTCTTTTACCCTTCTGTGGGATTGTAGAAAGTGA
The DNA here is from genome assembly GCF_002870075.4 of Lactuca sativa. NCBI lineage: Eukaryota > Viridiplantae > Streptophyta > Magnoliopsida > Asterales > Asteraceae > Lactuca > Lactuca sativa. The sequence continues at coordinate 296,123,594 of NC_056626.2, forward strand.
TGTAGTATAGCCTTGAGAGCCGTTAATGATTTGGAATGATTACTTGTTGTGATTAGGCGAGGCTAGGTCGTTGTTTCGAGATTTAGAGATATCGAGCATGTGAGATACTAGACATCATACGAGGTGAGTCTTCTCACTATACTGTACCTGGAAGGGTACCTTTGTGTGACCCGAAGGTCTGGTATGCTATGAGATATATGCATTGTATGCTATGAGTTGCATGTTTTGTATGCGCTATGTATGTGATATGTATCCTATGCTTGACATGGGCCGGAAGGCATTATGATATTTCACTATCCTTATTCCCAGAATATAGGAAGCCTCTCCGAGGTCCTTCATAACGAATCACTTCCTGAGCTAGGACTTAACTTCCTGCAGTGTCGGGATGTCATCGACATACAATAGGAAGAAGCTAACTATACTCCCACTGGATTTGACATATACACATGATTCATCTTTGCTTCGTACAAACCCAAACTCTTTGACTTTCTCATCGAAGCAAAGATTCCATCTGCGAGACACTTGCTTAAGGCCAAAAATGGACTTCTTAAGCTTGCACACCCTATTGGGATGCTTCGCATTGATAAAACCCTCTGGCTGAGCCATGTAAACATCCTCAGCAAACATCACATTAAGGAAAGCGATTTTAACATCCATTTGCTATATTTCATAATCATGAAATGCAGCAAAGGCCAGCATCACCCTAATAGACTTTATTTTGGCAACTGGCGAGAAGGTCTCATCATAGTCAACTCTGGGAGTTTGAGTAAACCCATTCGCAACCAATCACGCCTTATATGTGCGCACATTCCCATCCATGTCGGTCTTCTTCTTGAAGATCCACTTGCACCCAACCGTCTTACATCCGGGAACATAGTCAACCAAATTCCAAACTTTGTTGTCATAAATGGACTGAATCTCGCTGTCCATCGCCTCTTTCCGTTCTGCAGACTTTGGGCCTTCCATGGCTTCCTTATAGCTGTTAGGTTCATCTAAATTTATTAGTGTACTATCACTAATATACGTGTCCCCTTCTGTAGTCATATGAAAACCATATAACTGGGGTTGAACTCTAACTCTTTTGGAACGTCTAAGAGGTAAGGACTTGTCAATCGGTTCAACCGGAGTTTCCTCCTCGGGTTGAGCGCCAACGTTAGAGGTTCCTTCATCGCTCGACTCTTGAATCTCTTTAAGATCGATTTGCCTCCCACTGTCGCCTTGGCTTATCAGTTCTCGCTCTCGGAAAACCCCTCTCCTCGCAATGAAGACAACATTGTCACTCGGTCTATAGAAGAGATATCCAAAAGATTTCTGCGGGTAGCCGATGAAAATACACCAGTCACTACGAGGTTCGAGCTTGTCCTGAGTCTCTCGTCTTATGAAATCCTCACAACCCCAAACCTTGATATGTGCCAACAAGGGAGCTTTCCCTGTCCACATCTCGTGAGGTGTTTTGGCAACCTTCTTTGTAGGGACCAAGTTAAGGATATGGGTGGCAGTCTCTAAGGCATACCCCAAAATGAGATAGGTAGTGAAGCATGACTCATCATGGAATGAACCATGTCCAATAGGGTTCGATTATGCCTCTCAGCCACATCGTTCAATTATGGTGGCCTAGGTGGCGTCAATTGCGAAACAACTCCGCATTCCTTGAGGTAGTCATGGAATTCAAGACTTAGGTATTCTCCTCCTCGATCGGATTGAAGCATCTTGATTTCCTTCCCAATTGATTCTCCACTTGTTGTTTAAACTCTTTGAACTTTTCAAAGGTTTCAGACTTGTGCTTGATTAAATTGATATACTCATATCTACTATAGTAATCGATGAAAGACACATAGAAGCGGTTCGCATCCCTTGTGGTGGATATAAAGGGCCCACACACATCGGTGTGTATGAGATCCAATAGACCCTCACCCCTTGCACAAGTGCCAGTGAAAGGTGACTTGGTCATCTTTCCAAGTAAACAAGACTCGCACACATCATCATTCCTAAGGTTGAATGACTCCAACACTCCATCCTTTTGGAGTTGGGCTATGCATTTCTTGTTGACATGTACAAGATGACAATGCCACAAACATGCTTTATCCATATTATTGGAGGAATCCACACACAATACATCATTTCCTAGGTTATCTACAACCATAAAAGTTTCATAAATTCCATTATAAGGCAATGCTTCAAAATATAAAACACCATTTAGATAAGCATAAATCGAACCTTTCTCAGTATCAAACAAATATCTAAATACTTGTCTAAACAAACCAAGAAATGAAATGATGTTTCTTGCGATATCTGGCGAATAGCAACAATTATTTAAATCTAAACCTAACCCATTATTAGATTCATTCTTCCACGCTCCACATTTGTATCTCTTCTTAGTCCATGCAAATCAGAACATATGTGAAAACCACATCTTGTATCAAGAACCCAAGAAATAGCATGTGATGAATCATTAGATTTAATTGTGTAAATACCTGCGAAAGACGGTTTGATCTTCCCATCCTTGATGGCTAGCAGATATTTCGGGTAGCTTCTCTTCTAATGCCCTATTTTGTGGCAGTGGTGGCACTCTATCTCCTTTGGGTTAGATTTTGGCTTAGCAGAACCAACTTTGCTTCCACTAGAATAGGTACCATCTTGGGATTTACCCTTGTGGTGGCTCTTGGAGGGAGCCTTCCTCTTCTTGCCCCTCCCTTGTCCTATGGACAAAATAGGAGCAGCGGTTGGAGTGGGAGTTGATGCAACAGACTTGTCTTTGAGATTGCTCTCATCAGTTCTAAGCAATCCTTGGAGCTTGCTCACGGTGACCTCTTCCTTATTCATGTGATAGGTCATGCGGAACTGGTTGTAGCACGGAGGAAAGGAGTGAATGATAATGTCAATTTCCAACTCTTCATCGAAGTTAACATTCAACTTCAGCAGACGATCGACATATCTCTGCATCTTTTGGAGATGAGCGGTAAGGGGCTCTCCACTGCCCATTTTGGCAGTGATCATTGAAGTGATGATCTCATACATCTCTTGCCTCGCACTTTGGTGGTAACGGTCCACCAAGTCTTGATGCATCTCTTAAGGATAGTAGTCCTCATAGGACTTTTGTAGTTCATCAGTCATGGTCGCTAGCATGATGTAATGGACTTTCGGAGCATCACGCTCATTGGCCTCAAAGGCAGCGATCTATTCGAGAGTAGCAGTGTTGATGTTCACCTACTTTAGATCCTTCTTGAGGACATACTCTTTGTCCTCGTAACGAGTGACCATTCTGATGTTACGGGTCCAATCATTGAAATTGTACCCATCGAATATCACCCCCCACACAAATTCATGAGTCAGAACGAGCCGAAGGAGTTCGAACCAGAAGCATTGTTGTTGTTTGAGTTCGACATCTGAAATAGAAAAGAACAAAGTTCGATTAGAAATGAATCCCTAATTAAACACCCAAAAAGAGAAATTAGGGTTAGGACCCAACAACATTATTTACACATTAGAAAAGGGATGTCGTAATCTAACACGCAAATAATTTGAAGGTAAGTGAATGACGATTCACTAATTCTCCACCATGAAAAAAAAAATAAGTTTTAAATGTTTTGAAAAACTCCTAGATTCCTTTGAGATTCATTGAACTTTTCAATGGCATGTTTAAGTCTCGATATGCCCCTCTAGTTTGTGACTGGGATGCCGAGGATCACAAAGCGGGTGTGAATAACCATGCAAATATACATGGTTCCCTCATTGTTACAGTCACTTATTCGATGTTCCGGTTAACCACACACGCTCCGTCAAACTATGACAAACAGTGAGTCACCCTTTGCCACCTTTGCTTAGAACCAATTAGTGTGTTGGTTAACTGCACACGCTCCACTAACTTCTTAGCAAGGGTACAAAGTGGAATTTCATGGGATTGCATCAATTCAATTTGCCTAAAGTAACTAAGATTGGGAATTTTGAAAAAACGTTTAAGTACTTTATTTAGATTCATTATACTTATTAATGAGGAGAGGATTGCCCTATCCTACCCGTTCGGCTAACGACCCTCCACCAGTCAAGCAAGCGGTGGGTGTGAGTGTACACCCATTAAGCGCCATTTTATAGGCAGCAACCTTATACCTACCTTATAGACCGGCTTCGTGAATGAGGCCTACTAACGGTTAGACTAGCATTTTAAATTATACATATATATATATATATATATATATATATATATATATATATATATATATATATATATATATATATATATTAAGCTTGTAATAATATAATAGTATAGGGTTGAATTTTAAACGTGTAAAATTCTAGCGTTTGAAATTTAAATTTTTCAAAATTAAACTTTTAATCACAAAATTTAAATTTCAAAAATTGAGGGCAAGTTTTGAACTTTTCAAAACACAAGGGATCAAATAACAAATAATTTAAATTAAACAATAAATTTCATAATTATCTATATTTGACCTAGTCAATATTTCTAGCAAGATAATTCAATAATTAATTCAAATAATCAAGTATTATCAAATAAGGAAATTGTTATTTAAACAATTGGTAATTATCTTTTTTTTTTTTGATGAGGATATTGATAAAAAGGTAATAAAATTCGTATTTTATTAGACTAAAACAATTTAGGTAATTATCCTTAAGCGAAACAGCAAGAAATCCCAAAATTCCCTCTGTTTGACGCTCCGACTTACCGAATCCCCATATGGACTCGTCGAGTTCATCCTACTCATCGATTCCACAATGGGACTCGCCGATTTTACCAAGCAGAGAGCAAGAAAAGTCGATTTTAGGCAAGAATCAAAACACAAAGCATCAAATTCAAGATAAGCCAATCAAGTCTCTGATACCACTGATGGGTTTGAGCCGTAAGAACATTCCTATGTGCACATGCAAACCCTAATGCTTGGATCAAGGTTTCTCTAATGAACATGCTTTTCATCCAAGACTTGCAAACCCTAGATCTATGATATACAATTTGAAATTGACAAGACAAAGTAGATCTAGATGATTACCTCTTTCTTTGAAGCTTGAATCTTGTTATTCTTGGAGCTTAGATTCACAATTGTCACTCCTCTAATGGCTTACAAACACCAAGAAGCAAGAGGATGATATGGAGAGAGGTTGAGGTCACATAATCGACTCTAGGAACTCCTTAGGGTTTCTGGTAGCCGATTTTTGTAGCCCTTTGGTCCTTTAAATACATGAGCTGCTAGGGTTATGGCCTGAAACCCTAATTGGATTACTTAGGCCTTAAGTAGTCCCAGGATATTTCTAGATTAGGGCTTGGATGATTTCAAGGAGCCCATGCACCCTATTTTCGTCCACCCCATGATCGATAAGGATCCATAGCCCAAAACCAACTATCACATAATTGACAGTTCTAGTCCCCTTTATTTAATCTCTTTTAGCCACAAAATTAATTCTTAATTAATTCTTGTGTAGTATTAATTAAACTATATGACTCTTTTAATATATTAGTCATATAACATATTAATAAATCATAATAACCTCTTTATTCATAAATCATCCTATCATGTTGCTCTGGTGAAGGCAACCCAAAAGGACAATGCATAACTTGGTCAATTGCTTACCAAATATAGTTACGAGCTTAGACACTGATCCAACACATACATCTCTCTCTCCCTTCTCTTCCCTTAAATCTGCCAAACACCCCTTCCCCCCTGCCCCCTACCATTTTCATCCAACTCATTTTCTCTCCTTACTATCAGGAACATCATCTAGTTTCTCTTAAAAATTCAAGTTCCTCTCATCTTCTTTCCTCTCGAATAATTTCGTGGGTGTGTGTGAATGTGTTAGTTTCAAAGAGATCTTCTTCAAACGGTTACAAACATGGTAAGCTCTAAGCTAAAACTCAAGTGTTTTGCATCAAGTTATGATAAGATATTTCCCTTACACTCTTATTTTTGTGAATATGGACCTAAGAGCAACCACCATTTCAAAAATCACTTCAAGTCACAAGCAAGGCTCGAAATTTTCTTCACTATTTCCTCCTATATCTTGAAAAATGTCACACCCCCAAACCGATACCGTAGAAACGTTCGGGGGTAGAGGACGTCATGTACATTATAATAACAATTGCATCATAGTAATCAAAGTAAAAACAACCATCACATTGAATATATAAGGTATTTACATCTGTTTGATACATAATATATACAACAAAAGTATAACAAAAGTATAGAAGACGCGACTCTATACGCTCCAACTTCTCAAAAGCTTGCGGGTGTGCCTGTCTACTTTTTCCCAAAGAACACAAGCGATTTTGAAAGTTTATCAACATTTAAGTTGGTGAGTTCATAAGAATGTTTTTACAATAGAAACCTATCTTTGAATCTATAAATTTTTTTGTAGGTTTCTAAAGAAAATCTAATATTTCCTTTAGAATTAGAAAGTAGTCTTAGCTCTAAGGCCCAAAATGTAAGTTTGTTACTGTGTTCTATAGTGGTATATGAAAATGTTAGTTTTTATGCCTGGTCACTACCAGGTGTATTGTATAGTGAGTTTTGTATGAAAACCCTGGCTACCACCAATATACATAGTAGTTTTATTACTTAAAATAAAACCATGTATTTGTATTCCCTGGAATCCTCTAGTGTAGTGTGTTCTAGTTCTAGTAATTAAAATAAAACTAATGAAGAATGAAATCCCATAAACATATGGTTAGTTTATAATTTTGTGATTTTTGTATAACCATTCTTGATATGACTTAGTGACATCTATGACGTTCTTCAAGCGTCGGAACAATTTGATATTTGGCAACCTATGCATGCATGTGTAACTGTAGCTAGCACTTTAGGTGTGGGATTGTTAGTCCCGACCAGATCTATTCACAAATCTCACGCTCTCCCTCCAGGAGATGTTGGTTATACTGTGGTAGGATTTAGTCCTCATCCCGAAGGGTACAATTGAAGTAGTGTCACACAACCCCGTATTAACTAGTTTATGTGTACTGCTGTAGTGTTCTCTTGTACTTGAAACTGTATGTATACTTGTAGAGTTAAAATAATTATACATAAATAATTATTTAGTGTTGTACTGTTGTGTTCAGAAAATAGTATTATATATCATAAGTTACATCTATCGTAGTAGTTTATATGTTTGTGAATGGCTAAGCTCTGGAATTGATAAAACCGTGTGTTGAATCCCAAACTATACTTATTATAGTTTGTATGTATGTTATGCATTCTATTCGTGTATTGTTTTGAAAACTTTTCAATTATAGTTGTAAGTTGAAAACTTCTCTTATGCTCAGAAGGTTACAAAAGGGATAAAATATCTAAACAGTTTATAAAATGTAATGATCTCTTGGTTGTCTCAACTGCATAAGTTTTAATTCTATTGAAATCCTTTGTATAAGAACACCAAAAATGTCTTTTTGTTTGTCTTGTATTCCCCCTGGAAATCTTAAAAATAGTAAAAGCGTCAGTGTATGAACTGACAATTGTTTATGTGCACGTGTTTGACAATATAACCGGAAAGATGACCCTCAAGTTGGAGTACACAGGATTAACGGTATCCTAATGATAATTAAACATATAATTCTATTTTAATTAGTGAAACCATTAAATAAAGTGTTAGAAAACATTTTATTTTGGGTTAGGAATGTTACCAAGACTTATTTGAAGTGGAAAAAGAGGGTTTTCAACCAATGTCCTCGGCTCAAGGCTGTTTTCGGTTGGTATTCAGTTTTGCGGCCGTGAACCTAGTTTGTGGCTGTGAACTAGGTTTGCAGCTCTAAACAGGGTTTACAGTCATGAACTGACTTTCCAGCTGTGATATGGTTTGCAGCCATGAAATGGGGTTGCAGCTCTTGAAGATATAAAGGCTGTTCTTGGTGTTCTTGAGGAAAAACTTAAAGATTTGAAGGTTTGTTCTTGTAGATATGAATGTTCTTGGGAGGTTTTTGGGAGCAACTTGAGAGAGTTTTTGGGTGAAAAAGGTAAAAAATGAAGAATCTCACTAGGAAAAACCTTTATACCGGCTGGGTTTGTGGTCGGGAATGGATTATGGGCGGTAAACGGGTTTTCGGCCGTAATCGCATGGTTGGACGAGTTTCGCTGATTTTTCAAGGGAAAACTTGATTTTTTGAGTGTTTTTGCTTCTAAAACATATATAACTTCTAATTATATTTTTTAAATTATTTTCTAACCCTCAAGAACTTAACGGAACAAATAAAATTTGAATTTTTAATTAACAAAAATTGACTTTTGCTTACTAGAAAGTATCGAGTTGTCACATCATCCCCCCGTTAAAGGGAATTTTGTCTCGAAATTCTTTCTAAAATGAATGCAATTATGGATTAGGGAAAGAGATGTGGATACTTCTATTGCATCTATTCTTCTCACTCACAAGTGAATCTGGGTCCCTGCTTGGCAATCCAACGAACCTTTACTATTGGGATGCGACTTTGCTTCGTTCGTTTGACATCCCTATCCATAATTTTGACTGCCTATTCGAAGAAGTTGAGACTTTCGTTGATCTCGATTTCGTTGAGTGGAATCACAAGAGTCTCTTCATACAATTACTTCTTAAGATTTGACACGTGGAAGACGGGATGAATGTTGTTAAGCTCTTGGGGTAACCGGAGTTTGTAAGCTATAGGACGGATCCTTATGAAGATCTCAAATGGTCCAATGTATCTTGGATTCATCTTTCCACAGTTTTTAAAAGCGTATCATGCCCTTCCAATGTGAGACCTTCAACAGAACGCGATCACCGACCTGGAACTCCAAGGGTTTTCGTCTTTTGTCGGCGTAGCTCTTGTTTCTATCCCTCGAGGGTTTTAGTCGTTCTCGAATTTGTATGATCTTTTTGGTGGTTTCTCGAATGATTTCTAGGCCAGTGAGGGTACTATCAGGGACTTGACCTCTAGATAGTTGTTTGTCACCCACTTCATGCCATCACAGAGGGGATCTGCACTTGCGACCATAGAGAGTTTCGAATGGGGTAACCTTTTATGCTAGTGTGATAGCTATTGTTATAAGAGAATTTGACCAGTGGCAAATGGGTATCCCATGACTTGCCGAAGTCAATGACGCACGCTCTCAGCATGTCTTCAAGGGTTTGGATGGTTCTCTCACTCTGTCCATCAGTTTGAGGATGATAAGTTGTACTCATTTCCACCTTAGTTCCAAGAGCCTCCTATACTGACTACCACAATGGTGAGGTGAACATGCTATCTTTGTCCAAGATAATGGATACGGTCACCCCTAATGGGTTTGAGCCATAAGAACTTTCCTATGTGCACATGCAAACTCTAATGCTTGGATCTAGGTTTCTCTAATTAAACATTCAAAGTATCCAAGGTTTACAATTCTAGGTCTAGTGTAAACAACTGAATCATATCATATGAAATCGGATCTAAAAGAATACATTGAGTTGCTTGCTTGAGACTTCTTGTTTTTGGAGCTTAGAGTCACAATTGTCACTCCTCTAATGGCTTACGGACACCAACTAGCAAGAGGATGATCTTGAGAGAGAGAGAGAGAGAGGAGGTAAGAAATCGGCTCTAGGGTTTCTTCCTTGCAAGAGTATGGCCGATTTCCCTCACCCAAGGGGTCTATTTATACTATGAGATACTAGGGTTACACCCTTAACCCTAATTATATAACTTAGGCCCTAAGCAATCCAAAGATCCTCCTAGATATGAGGCTTGGACGATTTTAAGGTATCCTAACCGTAAAATCCGTCCACCCTAATATCCATAAGGATACATAGCCCAAAACACAGCTATCACACATTTGACAGTTTATGCCCCTTTATTCAATTAACCTCTTTAAGTCACCAAATTAATTCTCAATTAATATATTAACAATAATATTTCTTCTCTCTTTACAAATCATCCTGTCAAGTTTCTATGGTGAAGGCAACCCAAAAGGACCATGCACACAATCGGGTCAAGTACTTACCAAATATAGTTACAGCCTTAGACACTAATCCAACAGTCTACCACTTGGATAAGTCTACTAACTATATATGCAAACACAATCTGATTAGCAATCATAGCTCACAAAGACGTTGTCAAACTCTGATCTTATCTGTATCCTATCCTTTGGATAAAGGATCATACAGTCCTCTGTTTAGATATTGTGTGGACAATCTCATGGAAGTTATTATCCAGCAGTTGGTTTCTCGATCTCAGATTCATTTGACATAGAACTTAATTGAACACATCAATTCAGTCCTGACCGGGCCCGACACATAAGTCAAATCCAATCATCGAGGGGCCCTGATATCGCTTTTACCCTCTTAGGATAAAAGTAATAGATAAACTTCGACTTATATGCATTTACCATTTACTAATCAACTATACACAACAATGGATTTTATGAAATCAATTTACTGATGCGGTTTCGCATTGTCAATGCACAACCAATGTAACAGCCCAAAATCTCAAGTATTGCTAAATTGCATTTTGGGGTGTTTTAAAGGGGAGACTCGGCGAGTTGGAGCCAGACTCGCCGAGTAGGGTCGCAGAGTTGGTCGCGGGTTCGCGACTGGACTCGACGAGTCCAGGTATGGACTCGGCGAGTCGACGCTGTTCAGTGGAAAACCCTAGCCGTTCGGTTTGGGAAGTATTTAAGGGATCTTATGCCTCCATTGTTCGCCTTTTGGCCGACTGAGAAGGACCCTTAATCGTTGTGGACGTCTAGGGCAGGAGAAGAAGCTTTTGGAACCTTGAAGAATTTGTTAAGCAAGAAGAAGAAGAGTTTTGGCCAAAGGAATATCAAGGGGATCGAGTTCTGAGGTTTGGAGACACAAAGGGGGTGTTATTCAGGTAATATTCCGGATCATTTCTGCTATATTGATGTGTGCACGATTTTAGGGTTTATGAAACCCATTTGGTGATTGGATGGATTATTATGTTGTTATACAAAAGTTTATACCCTAGTAATAGGATGATTAGAGGTCCAGAAGTCCCATGAGTGTGTATTTCGGGAAAATATGTATCTCAGGAAGCAGTTTGATCGACTGCATGGCATGGACTCGCCGAGTCGGATGATCAGACTCGGCGAGTAGCTTGAAGATTCACTGGGACTCGCCGAGTTGTTCTTCAGACTCGGCGAGTGGAGTCGGGGTGGCCCCGCGATTCTTCCAGGAGTGACTCATCGAGTCAAAGAGGATACTCGACGAGTAGAAGGGGAATCTCAGAGGATTGAAGGACGACCAGACTCGCCGAGTCGCCAGGGAACTCGCCGAGTCCAGTCGAGCTGACAATGGACTGTTGACCAGAGTTGACTGGTGTGATTTCTTAGGGTCAGTTAACGTGGAAGATAGAAGTATTAAAAAGAGATGTATGATGAGACAGGGAGCTTGTAGCTCGGAGGATCAAGTGCAAGAGGTTTCAGGAGTCGCTATCTTCCAGTGTTCGCGAGGTGAGTCTTCTCACTATACCTCACCCGGAAGGGTTTGATTGTGTGACCGGAAGGTCAAGTATGTTATGTGTTATGTTTATATGCTATGAATGAAAAGTTAGCTGCTACGCGTGTTATACATGCTTATATATGGGCCGGAAGGCAAGGTATTATGTGACAGAAAGGTCAGGTATGATATGTGATATATGTGCTTTATGTGTTAGAGTATTTGTATTATGTGTTATATATGTGTATGGGCCGGAAGGCAATTATCTTGTGGACCGAGAGGTCCGGGCCGGAAGGCGATACTATGTGGATCGAAAGATCCGGGCCGGAAGGCGATATTATGTGGATCGAAAGATCCGGGCCGGAAGGCAATGTTATGTGGACCGAACGGTCCGGGCCGGATGGCGTATGTGCGTAAGGTATATTGGGGAACTCACTAAGCTTCGTGCTTACGTTGTTTATGTTATGTGGTTTCAGGTTCTTACAGTAACGCGGGATGGCAACGGTTCGATTGTACACACCGAAGAAAGAGTTGTGTTTTGGAGGATCCTGGTCTTCTATTATAAAGAAAATGAAACTATGTTTTGTAATTCGAATGTGAATAAGATTTTAAACAAGTGTTTTAATATTAAATTGATTAATTAAATGAAAATTTTATTTATTTGAAATCACGGTGTTACAAATTGGTATCAGAGCCTTGGTTTGAGGGATTCGGACGCGCCTACGGGTAAATCTGGACTCAAACTGAGGAAGTAAGAAAAAGTTTTCCAAATAAATGGTTTTCTAAAAGTGAATAAGAGTTCAAAGAGGAAGCAAGAAAGAGCAGTGTGTACAATCAGCCAGAGCCAAACGGTGATTTCCCAAAATACCCTTACTTCTGTATTATGAGATGTCTATTATGCACTTTATGAGATATTATTGCATGCTAGAGACAGGCTAGGTATTTCACATCTTAGGACTAGAGTGGCCTGATTTGTGATGCCTTAGTCTAGGGTTTGCTGTTATATGTGCGTTATGCTTTTGTGTGTATGTGATGAGTGAGAGTATCTAGTTAGAACGCACAAGGGGTAAAGCTACGGGGTACAGAGGTACTTCCGAGGATGAGCCGAGAAGGTGGAGCTACCACAGATGGGGAGTCCTATGTATGCTTCAATGCTCGAATGCTGCTTGCTTTGTGCTTTGTGGAGTTATCGATGATGGGAGTCAGCTACCAAGTGAGTATGACGATACTCAGGAGGTAGAGGGCTGGCATCATTGGGAACTCTTCAGCAGCTGATAGCAAAGAAGTGGGAGGACGGCGGAAGGGACTAGGGAGTAAGCCTAGCCAGATGAGTGCGCTGGTAGAGTAGAGGATTTCGCTGGAAAGCGAGCACGCGCGATGAGATTGGTGAAAGAGCAGGTTTATCAGCTACTTAGGAACTCTGGAATGGTCCGTGTGGAAAGTATGGGTAGATGTGGCAGGTAGTATGGGCCCGTACTACTGAAAGCAGAGGACCCATACTTGATACAGGGGGCATTCTGAAGGTCCTAAGGAACAGATTGAGGAGTGATGTTATGGTTCGAATACCATACATCGGAGCGGATACAGAGTGATGTTATGGTCAGGGCACCATACATCGGAACAGATTGAGATAGATGTTGTGGTTCGAGTGCTATACATTGGAGCAGATTGAGGAGTGGTGTTATGGTTCAGGTACCATACACCGAAGCATGTTGAAGGGGGATGTCATGGGATGAGTACCATGGTTCGTAGTGGATGATGCTTGTGGCTATCTTGTTATCCGGTTACCGATCGGACGAGCACGAGCGAGCGGGATGCGAGGATTCGCGAGATCCGGCGTGATGAGGTTGCTGCATTGTTGCGGGTTGAGTCGCCAGAATTGTTTGGGTCGATCAGGACCACTATGATTGAAGTAGTTTGATGAACGATATGCGGCCTTCGCAGAGACGGCTGCAGCGGCGGTTACATCGGCTGTAGTAACGGCAAAGAAAGGGGTTAGTCGGGGTTTTCAGTATCGGGGCTTCTATTATGCGAAGCCTCCCACATTCGATGGAGTTCAGGACTTGATTGTTGCTATGAGATGGTTATCAGACATGGAGGGGTGTTTCTCCACGAGTTTATGCCCTACTGATCAGAGGGTGGGGTGTGCTCTGAACCTGTTGAGGCTCGGGGCGAAGGATTAGTGGAGATTGACCACGAGGTCATTTTCTGATGCGCAGAGGGCTGCGGTTTCATGGGATCAATTCAGAGGGATGTTCAGTACTCGCTATGTTCCGCGGGATGAACAGGAGAAATTGGCTCGGAAGTTCGTTGAGCTGAGGCAGGATTTGGAGTCGGTGACTGGGAGCACCGGGATGTTTGTTGAGAGGGCGATGTTTTGCCCTGAGTTCGCTTCGGAGCAGGCTCAGATGCCCGATATTCGAGTAAGCTCAAGGGGGTATCAGACAGTTCGTGTCTGCGCGGAGGTGCGAGACCCTGTTGGAGTTGCAGAAGGCCGCCATGTGGCGTGAGTTAGAGGTTAAGTTGCAGTTGCGTGAGCTGGGACAGGCCCCGATGCAGTCGCAGTCGGCGCCGAAACGGTTCAGGACCGTAGACGTTGAAATGGGGGGATCGGAGCGGTCACACTGGTGGGAAGTGTGAGAGAGGTGGCACCGGGGCTTGTTGGCCCAATGGTGCATGCCGCAAGTGCGGAAAGGAGGGGCATGGTGCACGGGATTGTCGGCAGTCAGTGCCAATTCGGGATCCCAGGATTTGTTATCAGTGTCGGCAGGTTGGACATTTGAGGGTCAACTGTCCACAGCTTTTCGCAGGATCGGTGTAGGCTCTAGCACCGTCCACCTTGAGGAGTTCAGGAGGAGGACAGTATGGAGCAGAGCCCAAGGGCTCAGGGTCGTGCTTAACGGCTTGCGGCAGAGGGAGACAGAGCAGTGTCGGAGGCAGCTGCGGGTATGATGCTCTCTTGATGTCTTGAGTAGATTGCGTTGATTGTGGCGTATGGTTTGTGCTGGTAGTGTCGATTTCGATGCAGTATTCGTTGTTTCGCGGGATTGGCATGGTTATGGATTGGTGCTTCAGGTTTCGTTTTGGCATTCGTTGTTCCCTGATGGTTTGGTATGGTTATAGTCTGGTGTTTTAGTGCCGGTAACTTTGTGCGGTTTTCGATGCGATATTCAACCTTTGGCAGGTTGTGGGTTTGGTTATGGGTTATTGCTTGGGAATTCCGTTGGTCATCGTTCGTGAGGGTTGATAGTGGATGTGCGGCACTGGGTTGAATGACGGGTAGCATCTGCAGTTGCGGAGTGGATAATTGAAAGATCGGATTCTTTTGAGCGGATTGATCAGGGAGGAGATGTGTTTTGCTGAGGGTTGCTTACGCTTGTGGGAAGCAGTCAGTGGGTAAATGTTCTCTTTGTGCAGGATTGTTCTGAGAGGTCGTTAATGACGATCGGTGGCAGTTAGTCAGTGCTTTAGTGGGGGAGAATTAGAAAACTCTCCGGGAGATCGATGAGTATGTGAGGGTGCTTAGCTGCCGGGATTCAGCAGTGTTTGTCAGCGCAAAGTATAGGCCGACGAGAGCGAGTGTTGGATATGCAGGGCGAGATACAGACCTAGGGCATTTGGTTGTGGAGGCCTGAGAGGAGGTCGGAATCGAGCTTGAGTAAGTAAACGGAATTTTGCGATCAGAGTATTGGTACGTTTGAGGTACGTGTTGGTTGTACTGCATTAATCCCACGGGATTATGTTGTGCATGTTTCTAGAGCTGGAACCGGAAGGTTCCCAGAGTTAGAACCTGAGGGTTCGCAGAGTTGGGTGTACGGACCCACAGAGATATAGCCTCGAGTGGCTAGTATGTGTTATGAGAGTCGGTCCAGTCATACTGGAGACTCTGTTGGTATTGTTGGATTAGTTTGAGATTTGCGGATCACGTATGTTGCAGTGTGATTGCATTGGAAGGTCTGGCCCTGGGTTGTTGATCTTGTTTAGCGGAGGCAGTGATTTTGATGAGTGGAGAGAGTGCATGGGATTGAGAGCCCCTGCAATGAGAACCAGAGTATGTGAATAGCAGTTACGCGAAAAGGGTGGTGTCGCTTGGGGCGAGCACCGTGGCACCGGTTGGAGTGGCATTATGTTCAAGAGAGTTCCGTGGAAAAGGAAAAGAGGAGGGTATGTAACTCCGAAGGGGGTGCAAGTTCACGAAAGTGAAAGCTGCAGAGCAGAGTTATGGTTAGAGTACTTCGAGTATGGTTCTGAGCATCGTGTTCGCGGCAGTGGAGTAGGAACCCATCCGGTTGGGATGTCTCTTGAGGCTCAGAAGGGATGCATGGAGAGAGAAAATTTTAAATTTTCAGTGTGAATCTGATCAGAGTGTAGGGTGGATGTAGTGGTTCATCTTGGGAGATGTTCGAGGATATCATCAGTGTATCGGGTCTTCCAACCTACGAGTGTTGGGGCTAGTTCAGCATGTGTATATGATGGCAAGAGGAGAATTTGTGAGAGTTACTCTGGGAGTGAGAATGGATCTCTCAATTGGTCTGGGATGGACAAAGTGGGCTTGGATCGGGGATCCGGTGGTTCAGGGTTTCCTAACCCTTATGGGTCGAGTGATCGTTGAGATTTGGAGCAGGGTGCATCGTGGGTAATTTCCGATTACAGAGAGTGATGAGCAGTTCAGAGTTCGTACTTTAGTTGACAAAGCAGACTCAGCAGGATAAAGAGAGTTAGTGATTGTCTAGAATTAACAGGAAGGTTATGCAGGCAGACGCCGTTGCGAGCATGTGATTCAGGTCAGCGACTTCGTATTTCTGACGGGGTGCTTCGATCTTAGGAAGAGGGGTAAATGGGGGCCCCGGTATGTTGGGTCTTTTCGTGAAGGTGCGAAGGTAAGAAGGGTGGCCTATCGTTTGGAGCTGTCAACGGAATTGGGACGGATCCATGACACTGGTAGGTGTCGCAGTTGAAGAGGTGTATAGCGGATGAGTCAGCAGTGGTTTTACTAGAGAACGATTAGGTGGATGCGAGCCTGTGTTACGTCAAGAGGCCAGTGGCCGTCGGAGATTGGAAGATCAAGGTTCTGAGGAACAAGGGGGTACCTCTGGTATTGGTTCAGTAGCGACCTCGGAAGATATCGGAAGTGTTTAGGGAAGCCGAAACGTGTGATGCGGGAGCAGCATCCAGAACTATTTTCAGAGTGAGACTTCGAGGGCGAAGTCTAATTCTAGTGGGGGAGAATTGTAACAGCCCAAAATCTCTAGTATTGCTAAATTGCATTTTGGGGTGTTTTAAAGGGGAGACTTGGCGAGTTGGAGCCAGACTCGCCGAGTAGGGTCGCAGAGTTGGTCGCGGGTTCGCGACTGGACTCGACGAGTCCAGGTATGGACTCGGCGAGTCGACGCTGTTCAGTGGAAAACCCTAGCCGTTCGGTTTGGGAAGTATTTAAGGGATCTTATGCCTCCATTGTTCGCCTTTTGGCCGACTGAGAAGGACCCTTAATCGTTGTGGACGTCTAGGGCAGGAGAAGAAGCTTTTGGAACCTTGAAGAATTTGTTAAGCAAGAAGAAGAAGAGTTTTGGCCAAAGGAATATCAAGGGGATCGAGTTCTGAGGTTTGGAGACACAAAGGGGGTGTTATTCAGGTAATATTCCGGATCATTTCTGCTATATTGATGTGTGCACGATTTTAGGGTTTATGAAACCCATTTGGTGATTGGATGGATTATTATGTTGTTATACAAAAGTTTATACCCTAGTAATAGGATGATTAGAGGTCCAGAAGTCCCATGAGTGTGTATTTCGGGAAAATATGTATCTCAGGAAGCAGTTTGATCGACTGCATGGCATGGACTCGCCGAGTCGGATGATCAGACTCGGCGAGTAGCTTGAAGATTCACTGGGACTCGCCGAGTTGTTCTTCAGACTCGGCGAGTGGAGTCGGGGTGGCCCCGCGATTCTTCCAGGAGTGACTCATCGAGTCAAAGAGGATACTCGACGAGTAGAAGGGGAATCTCAGAGGATTGAAGGACGACCAGACTCGCCGAGTCGCCTGGGAACTCGCCGAGTCCAGTCGAGCTGACAATGGACTGTTGACCAGAGTTGACTGGTGTGATTTCTTAGGGTCAGTTAACGTGGAAGATAGAAGTATTAAAAAGAGATGTATGATGAGACAGGGAGCTTGTAGCTCGGAGGATCAAGTGCAAGAGGTTTCAGGAGTCGCTATCTTCCAGTGTTCGCGAGGTGAGTCTTCTCACTATACCTCACCCGGAAGGGTTTGATTGTGTGACCGGAAGGTCAAGTATGTTATGTGTTATGTTTATATGCTATGAATGAAAAGTTAGCTGCTACGCGTGTTATACATGCTTATATATGGGCCGGAAGGCAAGGTATTATGTGACAGAAAGGTCAGGTATGATATGTGATATATGTGCTTTATGTGTTAGAGTATTTGTATTATGTGTTATATATGTGTATGGGCCGGAAGGCAATTATCTTGTGGACCGAGAGGTCCGGGCCGGAAGGCGATACTATGTGGATCGAAAGATCCGGGCCGGAAGGCGATATTATGTGGATCGAAAGATCCGGGCCGGAAGGCAATGTTATGTGGACCGAACGGTCCGGGCCGGATGGCGTATGTGCGTAAGGTATATTGGGGAACTCACTAAGCTTCGTGCTTACGTTGTTTATGTTATGTGGTTTCAGGTTCTTACAGTAACGCGGGATGGCAACGGTTCGATTGTACACACCGAAGAAAGAGTTGTGTTTTGGAGGATCCTGGTCTTCTATTATAAAGAAAATGAAACTATGTTTTGTAATTCGAATGTGAATAAGATTTTAAACAAGTGTTTTAATATTAAATTGATTAATTAAATGAAAATTTTATTTATTTGAAATCACGGTGTTACAACCAATTAATAAACAATAAACAATATATCTTAGTTTGAAGACAATATGATATTATTGTCTTGAGATCACTTGCGTTACGTTGCATAAAGTGATTCCAGCAAGGGCGGGTTTATTCCAATGCTCAAAACTTGTTGATAAGCACTCATGAACGTTGCAGCAAACCTTTGCTATGTCTAATACCTTTTAGACAATCTACAAACTAGTTCATGACAATCTTCCTTCATACGTACTTCGAACATATGAACGATTGTAGACCACACAAATAATTCGATTATTCTTAATAACTGAATTATTCAGGAAGTCAAAACATGCAAAGTGAAACAATAGTTAAACAATTAACATAAGACAATAGCTTTACTTATAAATAATACTCCTTTCTTTAATCATCAAATGTCAATTACATTTATCTATTACATGTTTCTAAAACTATCTAATCTAAACTAATATCGTCTTTCAACCCAATGCTCCTAGCGTGCTGCAAATTCTTAACCCTAGTCAGTCCCTTCATAAGCGGATCTGCTGGGTTATCCTCTGACGATACCCTCTTTACTACGAGGTGTCCTTCTTCTACTCGATGTATAATAAAGTGATATTTTCTGTCCGTATGCCTAGATCTAGCATGATCCCTCGGTTCCTTGGTCAAGGCAACCGCTCCTTTATTATCACAAAAAAATTCCATAGGCTCCTTTATGGCAGGCACAACTCCAAGGTCTCCAATGAAGTTCTTCAAACACATCGCCTCCTTTGACGCTTCGCTCACTGCAATGTACTCTGATTCGCATGTATAACCAGCTATGGTCTCTTGCTTGGAACTTTTCCAAGTCACTGCTCCTCCATTAAGGTGTAAAGACCCAGCCCGACTGCGAACGGTAGTTGTCCCTGTCGGTCTGGAAGCTTGCGTCACTATACCCTCGCACCTTTTGGTCATCACTCCCTCCGAGGACTAAAAACCATTCCTTGGTCCTCCAAAGGTAGTTAAGTATATTCTTGACCGCAACCTAATGAGCTATGCCAGGGTTCCCTTGATATCTACTGACCATGCTCAAAGCAAAAGCCACATCAGGGCGAGTACAAGTCATAGCATACATGATTGAGCCAATTGCGGAAGTGTAGGGTACTCGGCTCATCTCAGCTATCTCGGCTTCTATACTCGGACTTTAAGTCTTACTCAATTTGGCATTACTCTGTATCGGTAGTTCTCCCTTCTTTGAGTTTTCCATACTAAAACGTTTTAGTATGTTATGCAAGTAAGTATTATGACTAAGTCCTATTAGTCTCTTACTTCGTTCTCTCACTATCGTTATTCCCAAAATATAGGAAGCCTCTCCGAGGTCCTTCATAGCGAAGCACTTCCCGAAGAAAAGATTCCATCTTCACTTCGTACAAATACAAACTCTTTGACTTTCTCATCGATGCAAAGATTCCATCTGCGAGATGCTTGCTTAAATCCATAAATGGACTTCTCAAGCTTGCACACTCTATTGGGATGTTGCAGATCGACAAAACCCTCTGGTTGAGCCATGTAAACATCCTCAGCCAACTTCCCATTAAGGAAAGCGGTCTTGACATCCATCTGCCATATCTCATAATAATTAAATACAGCAATGGCTAGCATCACCCTAATAGACTTTATCTTAGCAACTGGCGAGAAGGTCTCATAATAATCAACTCCGGGAGTTTGAGTAAAGCCCTTCACAACCAGTCATGCCTTATATGTGTATACATTCCCATCCATGTTGGTCTTCCTCTTGAAGATCCATTTGCACCCAACCATCTTACGTCCGAGCACGTTCTCAACCAAATTCTAAACTTGGTTGTCATACATGGACTGAATCTTGTTGTCCATTGCCTCTTTCCATTTTGCGGACTCTATGCCTGCTATGGCTTCCTTATATCTATTAGGATCATCTAGATTTATTAGTGTACCATCACTAATATACGTGTCCCCTTCGGTAGTAAGATGAAAGCCATAAAACTGGGGTTGAACTCTAAATCTTTCGGAACGTCTAAGAGGTAAGGACTCGTCAATTGGTTCAATTGGAGTTTCCTCCTCGGGTTGAGCGCCAACGTTAGAGGTTCCTTCATCGCTTGACTCTTGAATCTCTTCAAGATCGATTTGTCTCCCACTGTGTCCTTGGCTTATGAGTTCTCACTCTTGGAAAACCCTTCTCCTCGCAACGAAGACAACATTGTCACTCAGTCTATAGAAGAGATATCCAAAGGATGTCTGCGGGTAGCAGATGAAAATACACCGCTCACTACGAGGTTTGAGCTTGTCTTGATTTTCTCGTCTTACGACAACTTCACAGCCCCAAACTTTGATATGTGCTAACGAGGGAGCTCTCCTTTTGCACATCTCGTGAGGTGTTTTGGCAACCTTCTTTGTAGGGACTTAGTTAAGGATATGGGCGGTAGTCGCTAAGGCATACCCCCAGAATGAGATAGGTAGTGAAGCACGACTCATCATAGAACAAACCAAGTCTAACAGGGTTCGACTACGCCTTTCTGCCACACCATTCAACTATGGTGTCCTAGGTGGCATCAATTGCGAAACTATTCTACATTCCTTGAGATAGTCGTGGAATTCAAGACTTAGGTACTCTCCTCCTTGATCGGATCGAAGCATCTTGATTTTCCTGCCCAATTGATTCTCCACTTCATGTTTGAACTCTTTGAACTTTTCAAACGTTTCTGCCTTGTGCTTGATTAAGTAAATATACCCATATCTACTATAATCATCGGTGAAAGTCACGTAGAAGCGGTTCCCATCCTTTGTGGTGGATGTAAAGGGCCCACACATGTCGGTGTGTATGAGGTCTAATAAACCCTCACCCCTCTCACAATTGCCAGTGAAGGGTGACTTGGTCTTCTTTCCAAGGAAACAACATTCGCACGTGTCATCTTCCCTAAGGTCGAATGACTCCAACACTCTATCCTTTTGGAGTTGGGCTATGCGTTTCTTGTTGACATGTCCAAGATGACAATGCCACAAGCATGCTTTATCCATATTATTGGAGGAATCCACACACAATACATCATTTCCTAGGTTATCTAAAACAATAACAGTTTCATAAATTCCATTATAAGGCAATGCTTAAAAATATAAAACACCATTTAGATAAGCATAAATCGAACCATTCTCATTATTAAACGAATATCTAAATCCTTGTCTAAATAAACCATGAAAAGAAATGATGTTTCCTTCCATATCTGGTGAGTAGCAATAGTTATTTAAATCCAAATTCAATCCATTACTAAGCACTAAAGAATACACTCCAATCTTGGTCACATGCGAGGATCTTCTGTTCCCCATGATTAGATTTATTCTTCCACGCTCCATATCCCTATTTCTTCCTAGTCCCTGCAAATCAGAACATATGTGATAACCATATATGTATCAAGAACCCAAGAAATAACATGAGATGAATCATTAGATTTAATTGTGTAAATACCTGCGAAAGATGGCTTGATCTTCCCATCCTTGATGGCTTGCAGATATTCTGAGTAGCCTCTATTCCAATGCCCTATTTTGTGGTAATGGGGGCACTCTACCTCCATTGGGTTTGGGTTGGGTTTAGCAGGATCAACCTTGGTCCCACTAGAAGAGGAACCATCTTGGGACTTTCCCTTGCGATGGTTCTTTGAAGAAGCCTTCCTCTTCTTGCCCCTTCCATGCCCGATAGCCAGAACAGGAGCAGCGGGTGGATTGGGAGTTAGTGCAACAAACTTGTCCTTGAGGTTGCTCTCAGCAGTCCTTAGGAGGCCTTGGAGTTTGCTTAGGGTGACCTCTTCCTTGTTCATGTGGTAGGTCATCCTAAATTTGTTGTAGCATGATGGCAAGGAGTGAAGAACAATGTCGATAGCCAAATCTTCCCCAAAGTTGACATTCAACTTGCGAAGACGATCAACATACCGTTGCATCTTTTTCATGTGCACAGTTAGAGACTCTCCACTTCCCATTTTAGTAGTGATCATATTCGTTATGATCTCATAGCGCTCTTGCCTCGCGCTTCGGTGGTATCTCTCAATAGAGTCTAGATGCATCTCATAAGGATACATGTCCTCATAGGGAACTCAATGTAGTCAGTTATAGTGATCCTGTTACTGTGAAAAAATATGTCTCATCTTCTCTGTAGAAGCAAAACTCGAATGGATAGAAGCTTTTGGAGTTCGGAGTTCATCGTGGCCAGCATGATGCAATGGACTTTTGTTGCATCACGCTCATGGGTCTCAAAGACATCCATTTCTTTGGGAGTAGCAATTTCTGGATTGATCTTCTCGAGCTTCTCATGGAGAACATATTCTTTGTCCTCGTAATGCGCGATCGTGCGAATGTATCTTATCCATTCGCTAAAGTTCAATCCGTCAAAGAGTCACTTTTTAACAAAGGCTCATTAGTATGAATGAGCTAGCAGCAGCGTTGTTCGCGTTAGACATCTACAAATAGAAAGGAACAAAGTATGATTATAGTTAAGTCCCTAATTAACACCCAAAATGAAAAATTAGGGTTAGGACCCAACAACATTATTTACACATTAGAAAAGGGATGCCGTGATCCAACATGCAAAAAATTTGGAGGTAAGTGAATGACGATTCACTAATTTTTCACCATGAAAAACACAAGCTTATGTTTTTAATGTATTGAGAATTCCTAGATTTCTTTGAGATTCATTGAAGTTTTCAATGGCATGTTTAAATCTCGATATGCCCCTTTAGTTTGTGACTGGGATGTCAACGATCACAAAGCAGGTTTGAATAACCATGCAAAGCTACATGGTGCCTTCATTGTTACAGTCATCTATTCAATGTGCCGGTAAACCACACACGCTCCATCAAACTATGACAAGCAATGAATCACCCCTTTCCACCTTTTCTTAGAACCAATTAGTGTGCCGGTTAATCACACACGCTCCACTAATATCTTAACAAGGGTGCAAATTGTAATTTCATGGGATTGCATCAATTGACTTTTCCTAAAGTAACTAAGATTGGGAATTTTTTGAAATACATTTGGTTACTGTATATAGATTCATTATACTTATTAATGAGGAGAGGATTGCCTTATCTAACCCGTTCGGC
Organism: Lactuca sativa; assembly: GCF_002870075.4. NCBI lineage: Eukaryota > Viridiplantae > Streptophyta > Magnoliopsida > Asterales > Asteraceae > Lactuca > Lactuca sativa. The sequence continues at coordinate 296,146,942 of NC_056626.2, forward strand.
TAACGACCCTCCACCAGTCAAGCAAGCGGTGGGTGTGAGTGTACACCCATTAAGCGCCATTTTATAGGCAACAACCTTATACCCACCTTATAGACTGGCTTCCTGAATGAGACCTACTAACGGTAAGACTAGTTTTTTGAAATTATACATATATATATATATATATATATATATATATATATATATATATATATATATATATATATGTTAAGCTTGTAATAATATATTAGTATATTGTTGAATTTTAAACTTGTAAAAATTTAGGGTTTGAAATTTAAATTATTCAAATTAAACTTTTAATCACAAAACTTAAATTTCAAAACTTGAGGACAAGTTTTAAACTTTTCAAAAACATAAGGATCAAATAGTAAATAATACAAATCAACTAATTAGATTATTTAAATTTGATCTAATCAATATTACTTGCAAGATAATTCACCACGTTAATTCAAATTATCAATTATTATCATATAAGGAAATTATTATTCAATTAAATGGTAATTATCTTTTGTTTGGTTAAGAGTATACTCCAATATTTCATAAAATTCGGATTTTAATGACCCAAAACAATTAAGGCAGGTATCCTCAAGCAAAGCAGCAAGAAATCCCGAAATTGACTCTTTCTGGCACTAGAACTCGCTGAGTTCCTTTATGAACTCGCCGAGTTGGAGCTACTTGCCGAGTCCACATTGAAACTCATCGAGTTCACCAGTCTAAAGCATGAAAAATCGATTTTTTCAAGCAACAAGCAATTAACCAAAGCATCAATTCAATATAAATCAATCAAAGCTCTGATACCACTAATGGGTTTGAGCCATAAGAACTTTCCTATGTGCACATGCAAACCCTAATGCTTGGATCTAGGTTTCTCTAATTGAACATGCAATGTATCCAAGGCTTACAATTCTAGATCTAGTGTAAACAACTGAATCATATCATATGAAATCAGATCTCAAAGAATACCTTGAGTTGCTTGATTGAAACTTCTTGTTCTTGGAGGATAGAGTCATAATTGTCACTCCTCTAATGGCTTACAAACACCAACTAGCAAGAGGATGATCTTGAGAGAGAGAGGAGGTGAGAAATCGGCTCTGGGGTTTCTTCCTTGCAAGAGTATGGCCGATTTCCCTCACCCAAGGGGTCTATTTATACTATGAGATACGAGGGTTACACCCTTAACCCTAATTGAATAACTTAGGCCCTAAGCAATCCAAAGATCCTCCTAGATATGAGGCTTGGACGTTTTTAAGGTATTCTAACCCAAAAATCTGTCTACCCTAATATCCATAAGGATACATAGCCCAAAACACAACTATCACACATTTGACAGTTTATGCCCCTTTATTCAATTAACCTCTTTAAGTCACCAATTTAATTGTCAATTAATATATGACTTATATCAATCAAATAATATTATTATTCCTTTAATATATTACTCTCATAATATATTAACAATAATATCTCTTCACTCTTTTCAAATCATCCTGTCAAGTTGCTATGGTGAAGGCCACCCAAAAGGACCATGCACAACTGGGTCAAGTACTTACCAAATATAGTTACAGCCTTAGACACTAATCCAACAGTCTCCCACTTGAATAAGTCTAGTAACGATACACGCAAACACAATCCGATTAGCAATCGTAGCTCTCAAAGACGCTGACAAACTCTAATCTTATCACTATCATGTCCTTTAGATAAGGGATTGTACAGTCCTCTGTTTAGATATTGTGTGGACAATCTCATGGAACTTATTATCCAGCAGTTGGTTTCTCGATCTCAGATTCATTTGACATAGAACTTAATTGAACACATAAATTGAGTCCTGACCGGGCCTGGCACATAAGTCAAATCCAATCATCGAGGGGCCCCTGATATCGCTTTTACCCTCTTAGGATAAAAGTAATAAATAAACTTCGACTTATATGCATTTACTATTTACTAATCAACTATACACAACAATGCATTTTAGGAAATCAATTTACTGATGCGGTTTCGCATTGTCAATGCACAACCAATTAATAAACAATAAACCATATATCTTGGTTTAAAGACCATATGATATTATTGGCTTGCGATCACTTGCGTTATGTTCCATAAAGTGATTCCAGCAAGCGCAGGTTTATTCCAATGCTCAAAACTTGTTCATCGGCACTCATGAACGTTGTAGCGAACATTTACTATGTCTAATACCTTTTAGACAATTTACAAACCAGTTCATGACAATCTTCATTCATACCTACTTCCAACATATGAACAATTGTGGACCATTCAAATAATTCGATTATTCTTAATAACTCAATTATTCAGGAAGTCAAAACATGCAAAGTGAAACAATAGTTTAACAATTAACATAAGACGGTAGCTTTACTTATAAATAATACTCCTTTATTTAATCATTAAATATCAATTACATTTATCTATTACATGTTTCTAAAACTATCTAATTTAAACTAATATCGTCTTTCTGTCCAATGCTCCTAGCGTGCTGCAAATTCTTAACCCTAGTCGGTCCTTTCATAAGCGGATCTGCTGGGTTATCCTCTAACAATACCCTCTTTACTACGAGGTGTCCTTCTTCTACTCGATGTCTAATAAAGTGATATTTTCTGTCCATATGCCGAGATCTAGCATGATCCCACGGTTCCTTGGTCAAGGAAACCGCTCCTTTATTATCACAGAAAGTTTCCATAGGCTCCTTTATGGCAGGCACAACTCCAAGGTCACCAATGAAGTTCTTCAACCACATCGCCTCCTTTGACGCTTCGCTCGCTGCAATGTACTCTGATTCGCACGTAGAATCAGCTATGGTCTCTTGCTTGGAACTTTTCCAAGTCACTGCTCCTCCATTAAGGTGTAAAGACCCAACCCGACTGAGAACGGTAGTTGTCCCTGTCGGTCTGGAAGCTTGTGTCACTATACCCTCGCACCTTTAAGTCATCACTCCCTCCGAGGACTAAAAACCATTCCTTGGTCCTCCGAAGGTACTTAAGTATATTCTTGACCGCAATCTAATTAGCTATGCCAGGGTTCCCTTGATATCTACTGACCATGCTCAAAGAAAAAGCCACATCAGGGCGAGTACAAGTCATAGCATACATGATTGAGCCAACTGCGGAAGCGTAAGGTACTCGGATCATCTAAGCTGTCTCGGCTTCTGTACTCGGACTTTGATTCTTATTCAATTTGGCATTACTCTGTATCGGTAGTTCTCCCTTCTTCGAGTTTTCCATACTAAAATGTTTTAGTACCTTATCCAAGTAAGTATTCTGACTAAGTCCTATTAGTCTCTTACTTCGTTCTGTCACTATCGTTATTCCCAAAATATAGGAAGCCTCTCCGAGGTCCTTCATAGCGAAGCACTTCCCAAGCCAAGACTTAAGCTCCTGCAGAGTTGGGATGTCATTTCCTATGAGTAGTATGTCATCAACATACAAAACGAGGAAGCTAACTATACTCCCACTGGCCTTGACATATACACATGATTCATCTTCACTTCGTACAAATCCAAACTCTTTGACTTTCTCATCGAAGCAAAGATTCCATCTGCGAGATGCTTGCTTAAGTCCATAAATGGACTTCTCAAGCTTGCACACTTTATTGGGATGTTGCAGATCGACAAAACCCTCTGGCTGAGCCATGTAAACATCCTCAGCCAACTTCCCATTAAGGAAAGCGTTCTTGACATCCATCTGTCATATCTCATAATGATTAAATACAACAATGGCTAGCATAACCCTAATAGACTTTATCTTAGCAACAGGTAAGAAGGTCTCATCATAGTCAACTCCGGGAGTTTGAGTAAAGCCCTTCGCAACCATTCGTGCTTTATATGTGTGTACATTCCCATCCACTTTGGTCTTCTTCTTGAAGATCCATTTGCACCCAACCGTCTTATGTACGGGCACGTTGTCACCCAAAGTCCAAACTTGGTTGTAATACATGGACTGAATCTCACTGTCCATTGCCTCTTTCCATTTTGCAGACTCTGGGCCTGCCATGGCTTCCTTATAGCTATTAGGATCATCTAGATTTATTAGTGTACCATCACTAATATACGTGTCCCCTTTGGTAGTAATATGAAAGCCATAAAACTGGGGTTGAACTCTAACTGTTTCGGAACGTCTAAAAGGTAAGGACTCATCAAGTGGTTCAATTGGAGTTTCCTCCTCGGGTTGAGCGCCAACGTTAGAGGTTCCTTCATCGCTCGACTCTTGAATCTCTTCAAGAACAATTTTCCTCCCACTGTCTCCTTGGCTTATGAGTTCTCGCTCTCGGAAAACCCCTCTCCTCGCAACGAAGACAACATTGTCACTCAGTCTATAGAAGAGATATCCAAAGGATTTCTGCTGGTAGCCGATGAAAATACACCGCTCACTACGAGATTTGAGCTTGTCTTGAGTTTCTCGTCTTACGAAAACTTCACAGCCCCAAACTTTGATATGTGCTAACGAGGGAGCTCTCCCTGTCCACATCTCATGAGGTGTTTTGGCAACCTTCTTTGTAGGGACTCGATTAAGGATATGGGCGTCAGTCGCTAAGGCATACCCCCAGAATGAGATAGGTAGTGAAGCACGACTCATCACAGAACAAACCAAGTCTAACAGGGTTCGATTACGCCTTTCTGCCACACCATTCATCTATGGTGTCCTGGGTGGCGTCAATTGCGAAACTATTCTGCATTCCTTGAGATAGTCATGGAATTCAAGACTTAGGTACTCTCCTCCTCGATCGGATCGAAGTATCTTGATTTTCCTACCCAATTGATTCTCCACTTCATGTTTGAACTCTTTGAACTTTTCAAACTTTTCTACCTTGTGCTTGATTAACTAAATATACCCATATCTACTATAATCATCGGTGAAATTCACGTAGAAGCGGTTCCCATCCTTTGTGGTGGATCTAAAGGGCCCACACACGTTGGTGTGTATGAGATCCAATAAACCCTCACCCCTCTCACAAGTGCCACTAAAGGGTGACTTGGTCATCTTTCCAAGCAAACAAGACTCACACGTGTCATCTTCCCTAAGGTCGAATGACTCCAACACTCCATCCTTTTAGAGTTGGGCTATGCGCTTCTTGCTGACATGTCCAAGACGAAAATGCCACAAACATGCTTTATCCATACTATAGGAAGAATCCAAGCATAAAAAATCATTTCCTAGGTTATCTACAACCATAACAGTTTCATAAATTCCATTACATGGAAATGCTTCAAAATATAAAACACCATTTAGATAAGCATAAATCGAACCATTCTCATTATTAAACGAGTATCTAAATCCTTGTCTAAATAAACCATGAAAAGAAATGATGTTTCTTGCCATATCTGGCGAGTAGCAACAATTATTTAAATCTGAATTCAATCCATTAATAACAACTAAAGAATACACTCCAATCTTGGTCACAGGCAAGGATCTTCTGTTCCCCATGATTAGATTTATTCTTCCACGCTCCACATCCCTATTTCTTTATAGTCCCTGCAAATCAGAACATATGTGATAACCACATCCTGTATCAAGAACCCAATAAATAACATGAGATGAATCATTAGATTTAATTGTGTAAATACCTGCAAATGATGGCTTGATCTTCCCATCCTTAATGCCTTGCAGATATTTCGGGTAGCCTCTCTTCCAATGCCCTATTTTGTGGCAATGGTGGCACTCTACCTCCTTTGGGTTTGGGTTGGGCTTAGTAGGATCAACCTTGGTCCCACTAGAAGAGGAACCATCTTGCGACTTTCCCTTGCGGTGGTTCTTTGAAGAAGCCTTCCTCTTCTTGCCCCTTCCCTGCCCAATAGCCAAAACATGAGCAGTTGGTGGATTGGGAGTTCGTGCAACAGACTTGTCCTTGAGGTTGCTCTCAGCAGTCCTTAGGAGCCCTTGGAGTTTTCTTACGGTGACCTGTTCCTTGTTCATGTGGTAGGTCATCCTAAATTGGTTGTAGCATGAGGGCAAGGAGTGAAGAACAATGTCGATAGCCAAATCTTCCCCAAAGTTGACATTCAACTTGCGAAGACGATCAACATACCGTTGCATCTTTTGCATGTGCACGGTTAGAGATTCTCCACTTCCCATTTTAGTAGTGATCATATTCGTTATGATCTCATAGTGCTCTTGCCTCTCGCTTTGGTGGTATCTCTCAATCAAGTCTAGATGCATCTCATAAGGATACATGTCCTCATAGGGATCTAAATGGAGTCAGTTATAGTGATCCTGTTATTATGAAAAAATATGTCTCATCTTCTCTATAGAAGCAAAAATCGAATGGATAGAAGCTTTTGGAGTTCGGAGTTCATCGTGGCCAGCATGATGCAAAGGACTTTTGTTGCATCATGCTCATGGGTCTCAAAGACAGCCATTTCTTCGGGAGTAGTAATTTCTGGATTGATCTTCTCGAGCTTCTCATGGAGAACATACTCTTTGTCCTCGTAACGCGCGATCGGGAGAATGTAGCTTATCGATTCGCTAAAGTTTAATCCGTCAAAAGTCACTTTTTAACAAAGGCTCATTAGTATGAATGAGCTAGCAGCAGCGTTGTTCGCGTTAGACATCTACAAATAGAAAGGAACAAAGTTTGATTAGAGTTAAGTCCGTAATTAACACCCAAAATGAAAAATTAGGGTTAGGACCCAACAACATTATTTACACATTAGAAAAGGGATGCCGTGATCCAACATGTAAACACAAGCTTATGTTTTAAATGTATTGAGAATTCCTAGATTTCTTTGAGATTCATTGAACTTTTCAATGGCATGTTTAAATCTCGATATGCCCCTTTAGTTTGTGACTGGGATGTCAAGGATCACAAAGCGGGTGTGAATAACCATGCAAAGCTACATGATGCCTTCATTGTTACAGTCATCTATTCGATGTGCCGGTAAACCACACACGCTCCATCGAACTATGACAAGTAATGAATCACCCTTTTCCACCTTTTCTTAGAACCAATTAGTGTGCCGGTTAACCACACACGCTCCACTAATATCTTAACAAGGGTGCAAAGTGTAATTTCATGGGATTGCATCAATTGACTTTTCCTAAAGTAACTAAGATTGGGAATTTTTTGAAATACATTTGGTTACTGTATATAGATTCATTATACTTATTAATGAGGAGAGGATTGCCTTATCTAACCCGTTCGGCTAACGACCCTCCACCAGTCAAGCAAGTGGTGGGTGTGAGTGTACACCCATTAAGCGCCATTTTATAGGCAACAACCTTATACCCACCTTATAGACTGGCTTCCTGAATGAGGCCTACTAACGGTAAGACTAGTTTTTTGAAATTATACATATATATATATATATATATATATATATATATATATATATTAAGCTTGTAATAATATATTAGTATATTGTTGAATTTTAAACTTGTAAAAATTTAGGGTTTGAAATTTAAATTATTCAAATTAAACTATTAATCACAAAACTTAAATTTCAAAACTTGAGGACAAGTTTTAAACTTTTCAAAAACATAAGGATCAAATAGTAAATAATACAAATCAACTAATTAGATTATTTAAATTTGATCTAATCAATATTACTTGCAAGACAATTCACCAATTTAATTCAAATTATCAATTATTATCATATAAGGAAATTATTATTCAATTAAATGGTAATTATCTTTTGTTTGGTTAAGAATATACTCCAATATTTCATAAAATTCGAATTTTAATGACCAAAAACAATTAAGGCAAGTATCCTCAAGCAAAGCAACAAGAAATCCCGAAATTGACTCTTTCTGGCGCTAGAACTCGCCGAGTTCCTCTATGAACTCGCCGAGTTGGAGCTACTCGCCGAGTCCATATTGGAACTCACCGAGTTCACTAGTCTGAAGCATAAAAAATTGATTTTTTCAAGCAACAAGCAATTAACCAAAGCATCAATTCAATAGAAATCAATCAAAGCTCTGATACCACTAATGGATTTGAGCCATAAGAACATTCCTATGTGCACATGCAAACCCTAATGCTTGGATCTAGGTTTCTCTAATTGAACATGCAATGTATCCAAGGCTTTCAATTCTAGATCCAGTGTAAACAACTAAATCATATCGTATGAAATCAGATCTAAAAGAATACCTTGAGTTGCTTGCTTGAAACTTCTTGTTCTTGGAGCTTAGAGTCAAAATTGTCACTCCTCTAACGGCTTACAAACACCAACTAGCAAGAGGATGATCTTGAGAGAGAGAGAGAGGAGGTGAGAAATCGGCTCTAAGGTTTCTTCCTTGCAAGTGTATGGCCGATTTCCCTCACCCAAGGGGTCTATTTATACTATGAGATATTAGGGTTACACCCTTAACCCTAATTGAATAACTTAGGCCCTAAGCAATCCAAAGATCCTCCTAGAGATGAGGCTCGTACGATTTTAAGGTATCCTAACCCTAAAATCCATCCACCCTAATATCCATAAGGATACAAAGCCCAAAACACAACTATCACACATCTGATAGTTTATGCCCCTTTATTCAATTAACCTCTTTATGTCACCAAATTAATTCTCAATTAATATATGACTTATATCAATCAAATAATATTATTGTTCCTTTAATATATTACTCTCATAATATATTAACAATAATATCTCTTCTCTCTTTACAAATCATCCTGTCAAGTTGCTATGTTGAAGGCAACCCAAAAGGACCATGCACAATCGGGTCAAGTACTTACCAAATATAGTTACAGCCTTAGACACTAATCCAACAACCCCGTGTAGCCGTACTATCTCTTGTATGTAGGATCTATTCAGCCTCTCCATTTTGTATGTTTCTTTGATTGGCGGGAAGTGGGCGGACTTGGTCAATCTCTCAACAATTACAAAAATAGTGTCATGGCCACTCGGGGTTTTAGGAAATTTGCTGATGACGTTCGTTGTAATTCTTTCCCACTTCTACTTAGGTATTTCTGGTTGTTGAAGTAAAACTGAGTGCTTTTAATATTCCACCTTTACCTTGGCTCATGTTAGGCACTTGCTCACGAAGGTAGCAATTTCTGCTTTCTTGTTTGGCCACCAATAGAGCTTTTTGAGATCTAGATACATATCTGAAACTAGGTGAACGGAGTATCAAGTTCTGTGAGCTTCGTTCATGATAATCTCCCTGTAACCACCAAACTTTGGGGTCCAGATCCAGTTCACGAAATAATAAAGTCTGTATCCCTTGATCTCTAAGTTCTTCTTCATTCCCCTCAAGGCTTCATTCGTCATGTTCTCCGGTTGCAAGGCTTCTAGTTGAGCCTTTCTAATTTGGGCGGACAGATGGGAATGGATTGTCATTGTTAGTGATTTCGCTCTGCGACCAGAATACTCGTTCTAGCTGATGGCATCCACTACCACATTAGCTTTTCTAGGATGATAACATATTTCACAATCATAATCATTGAGTATCTCTACACATCATCGTTGCCTCATGTTAAACTCCTATTGATCAAAATTATGTTGGAGGCTTTTGTGGTCGGTGAAGACAGTGCACTTTGTTCTGTACATGTAATGCTTCCAAATCTTTAATGCGAAGACTACTACTCCTAACTCCAGATCATGTGTTGTATAATTGACTTCGTGTGTCTTCACATGTATCGAGGCATAAGCAATAAATTTTCCTCATTGCATGAGCACACAGCCCAACCCTTGATCGGATGCATCGCAGTAGACAACGAAGTCCTCCGTCCCTTCTAGAAGAGACAAGATAGGTGCGCTGCATAGGGCATGCTTCAATGTTCGGAACACTGTGTCTTGCTCCTCTCCCTAACTAAAGGTTACACCTTTCTGATTCAGGTCGGTAAGAGGCTTAACAATCCTGGAGATGTTTTGGATGAACCTACGATAGTAGCCAAAAAGACCCAAAAATTGACAAATATATGTTGGTGTCTTCGGTGCTGACCAATTCTCGATTTCCTTAATTTTGAAAGGGTCCATGTGTATGCCTTCTTTGCTGACCACGTGACCAAGGAAAGTTAACTTTCTAATCCAAAATTCGCACTTTGAGAATTTAGCGTATAGTTTCTCCGCCCTTAAATTTCCTAGCACTTGCCTCAAGTGTTGTCTGTGTTCTTCCTCACTTCGCGAATAGACGAGGATATCATATATGAACACATCACGAACTTTTCTCGGAAGGTGCGGCACACTGGGTTCATCAGATCCATGAATATCTCGGGTGCGCTGGTTACACCAAAGGAAATCACTACAAAATCATAGTGACCATATCGAGTCCTAAATGCTATCTTAGGAACATCACCCTCATGGATTTGTAATTGATGGTATCCTGATCTCATGTCTATTTTTGAGTAGTAGCTACCTCCTTGGAGTTGATCGAAGCGATCGTCGATTCTGGGTAGAGGGCAACGGTTCTTGATAGTAAGTTTGTTCAGCTCAGATAGTCTATGCACATCCGGAAAGATCCATCCTTCTTCTTTACGAACAAGACCGGTGCTCCCTAGGGTGAGGAACTTGGTCTAATGAATCCTTTGTTGAGCAGTTCATTCATCTGGCTAGATAATTCCTTCATTTCTGCCGGCACTAGACGGTAGGGGGATTTGGCTACGGGTGTAGCTCTGGGGATTAAGTTGATTCAGAACCAGACTTGGCATTCAGGAGGAACTCCTTGAAGATCTTCGGGGAAGACATCAGGAAAGTTGCAGACTTCGGGGATGCTCTCGAGGTCTTTAACTTCCTTCTTTTTGTTTATGACAAGGGCTAGGAATGCATGACACTCCTTTCGTTGATATTTTTGGGCTTTGATGCACGATATGATACGAAGGTTTGTGCTGATTTTATCGCCATAGATGATGAGGGCTTCGCCATTTGGCAGGTTGAGGCGAATGGGTTTTTCAAAACAAAGAATATCTGCATGATGAATACTTAACCAGTCCATGTCGATGATGACGCCAAAGCTCTTAATGGAGACCGACATAAGATCGATAGGAAATGAATAATCGTTGAGGGTAAAGGTATAGCCTATGAATATGTCGTTAGTGATCTCTTTCATTCCGTTATCCATCTCAACGGTGAACGTTTCCGTTAGTGGTTGGGATTTATGATTGAGTAGGTGTTTAAATGCATGACTGAAAAAACTCCTCTCCGCACAACTATCAAAAAGAATGCATGTAAAAGAGTTTTCGAGGAGGAACCTACCCGTAACTGTGGTGGGATCAGCTACTACCTCCTCCTGGACCATAGTTAGCTCTCTCCCTGTGTTGCCAGTTGTCGTTGCTTTAGGTTAGTTCCTCTTGAAATGTGTGGTTTCACCACATTCATAGCATGTCTGGCTTACTCCAGCTCCAAGAGCCTGATTGGTTGGTTGGACTTATGCATTGCAAAAACGGGATGTATGCCCTTTTTTCCATAGTTGTTGCATTGCTTGTCACGGTAGCGTCCATGATGATGGAAGTAACACTTATTGCACCTTGGAAGAGTTCCATCGTATCTAATGGAAGGTGCTTGAGTAGTCGGAACAGCAGCAGGAGTGGTAGGAGCGTGAACTACCACTATTTGTTGCTTCTTAGAGGGCTCTTGCAAAGATTTGCCATTGCGCTTGTTCCAGAACTTTTTCTTTCAACCATTCTCCTTGGGTGGGTCGTGGGCAGCTGGCTAGGGATCTTGACAATCCTCACGGTCAATCAATGTCTACGCCAATCGTTTGGTCTTATCAAACGTTAGCGGGTTGATAGCTAGAACATTCCCTTGTGTTGGGCGAGTTAATCCCCATATGAATCTCTCTACGTTCTTGCTCTCAGGAGTCACCATCCCCGGTAATAAAAGAGCAAGATCAATGAATCTCTCAGTGTAAGAAACAATGTCGGAGTCCTTCATCTTTACATTCCAAATCTCCTACTCCAGCTTCTGCATCTCGCCCCATGGGTAGTATTCGGCGAGCATTAGCTCTTTCAAGTCATCCCAATGCATGGCATTCTCCACCGGGAGAGTTAGGGATTTGACTTGGCAATTCCACCAAGTTAGTGCTTTGTCAGTGAAGGTGCAAGCTGCAAACTTCACCTTGCTGGATTCGGGGTAAGCACATATCTTGAAAATAGATTCGGTCTTCTCAAACCAACGGGTTAGGGCAATGACACCACCAGTATCATCGAAAGACCAAGGTATGGTGTTCGTGAAATCCTTCAATGAACACTCCTTCGTGTTTCCATGACTGTCACCGAGATTGAATGTGTGGGCACCACTACCCGCCCCGCTAGTGCCACTCGTGTTGATCTGGGACATGGAGGCAGCCACAGCGGCTGTCACTGCTGCCTGAAGAACAACAGGATCATACTGAGGAGGTGGCAGTGGTGGATCTGTTGGAGGGTTGTTGTTCTTTTTATTGGGTCTCTTCTTCGAGGGCATCCTTCTCTAAAATAATAAAAGAGGAAAGGATGGTAAGTCCTCTATGATTCAGAGTTAGGTGATATTGAACAAGACATCTCTCAACCTGATAGATAAAGTGTTATATTAAGCAATTTTACAGAGGAAGTCTAATAATGAAAGTAAACAATCGCTAGAACATAAATAGAAACACTTGAAATGAAATGTCAACAATGTGTTTGGCTTTAGATAAAATACTCCTATAGTATTTTTAGGTTGAGTTTTCTGTTCTATTGTTCACTTTTTGGTATAGAGTTTGGTAAGTTTTAGACTTGTTTCAACACCATAATCACTCCAAACACATGTTGGTCGTATCCCAAATAAATATAGTTGATCGGGATATATTTATCGTAGATATGATTACATAATTGTCCAGATTTAACAACAGTGTCCAACATCTAAATACTTTTCTTTTGTTCTTCTTTTGATACTGCTTCTGGTATATATGTAAACTTGTATAATTCTTATAAAATACTTACATATTTAAAAGTAAACTTTTAGTTCATAGCACTTTGCCCCCTTAGTGTTTATGGTTGTATACCTTTTAAGGTTTGATATACTTAGTTCACTATAAACAATAGCTCTGCTACCAATCTATCACACCCCCATACCGAGATGGTAGAAACGTTCGGGGGTGGAGGACGTCATGTACAGTATCACAACAATTGCATCGTAGTAATCAAAGTAAACACATCCATTAAATTGAATATATAAGGTATTTACATCTATTTGATACATAATTGTATACAACAAACGTATAACAAAAGTATAAAACACACGACTCTTTACACTCCGTCTTTAAAAGCCTGCGGGTGTACCTGTCTACTAGTTCCCTGAGAATACAAGCGATTTTGAAAGTGTATCAACATTTAAGTTAGAGAGTTCATAAGAATGTTTTTATAATGGAAACCTGTCTTTGAATCTGAAAAAAATATTTGTACGTTTCTCAAGAAAATCCAATATTTCTTTAGAATTAGAAACTAGTCTTAGCCCTAAGGCCCAAAATGTAAGTTCAAAACTGTGTTCTGTAGTTGTGTATAAAAATGTTAGTATGTATGCCTGGTTACCACCAGGTGTATTGTCTAGTGAGTTTTGTATGAAAACCCTGGCTACCACCAGTATATATAGTAGTTTTATTACTTAAAATAAAACCTTGTATTTTTATTCCCTAGAATCCTCCATTGTAGTGCGTTGTAGTTCTAGTAATTAAAATAAAACTAATGAAGAATGAAATCCTATAAACATATGGTTAGTTTATGCCATTGTGAGTTTGTTATAACCAAGCTTGATATGACCTACTGACCTCTACGATGTTCTTCAGGCGTTGGAACGGTATGATATTTGTCACCCTAGGCATGCCTACATAATTATAGCTAGAAGTTTAGGTGTGGGATTGTCAGTCTTGAATAGATCTGTTCACAAATCTCATGCTCTCCCTCGGTTATACTATGGTAGGATATAGTCCGCATGCCAAAGGGTACAATTGAAATAGTGCCTCACAACCCTATATTAACAAGTTTATGTGTAGTGTTGTAGTGTTCTCGTGTACTTGAAACTGTATGTATACTTGTAGAGTAAAACTAATTATACTTAAATAATTATTTAGCATTGTACTCTTGTGTTCAGAAAATAGTATTGTATGTCATAAGCTATATCTATTATAGTAGTTTATATGTTTTTGAATGGGTAAGCTTTGGAATTGATATAATAGTTTGTTGAATCCCAAAATATACTTATTATAGTTTACATGTACGTTATGCATTCGATTCATGTATTGTTAAGAAAAATTTAAATTATGGTTGTAAGTTGAAACCTTCCCTTATGTTCATCATGTTAGAAAATGGATAAAATATCTAAATATTTTATAAAATGTAATGATTTCTTGGTTGTATCAATTGCATAAGTTTTAATTATGTTGAAATCCTTTGTATAAGAACACCAAAAAATTCTTTGTGTTTGCCTTGTATTCCCCCTGAAAACATTAAAAATAGTAAAAGTGTAGGGGTATGAACTCACAGTTGATTATGTACACGTGCTCAACAGCAAAACCGGAAAGATGACCCTCGAGTTGGAGTATGTGGGATTAACAGTATCCTAATGATAATTAAACACATAATTGTATTTTAATTAGAAAGACCATTAATTAAGCTGTTAGAAAACACTTGCTTTTGGGTTAGGAATGTTACTGAGACTTGTTTGAAGTGGAAAAAGAGGGTTTTCAGCAAATGTCGTCGGCTCAAGGATGTTTGCGGTTGGAACTCAGGTTTGCAGCCATGAACCTGGTTTGTGGCTGTGAACTGGGTTTACAGCCATGAACTGAGTTTGCGGCTGTGAACGGGGTTTCTAGCCCTTGAAGATATGAAAGCTATTCTTAGTGTTCTTAGTATTCTTAAGGAAAAACTTGAAGATTTGAAGGTTTGTTCTTGAAGATATGAATGTTTTTGGGAGGTTCTTAGGAGAAACTTGAGATAGTTTTTGGGTGAAAAAGGTAAAAACTAAAGAATCTATCCAGAAAAACCTTTATACCGGATGGGTTTGTGGTCGGGGATGGTTTCTCGGCGGTAAACGGGTTTACGGCCGTAAACTCACGGCTGGACGAGTTTCGGTGATTTTTCGAGGGAAAACTTGATTTTTCGAGTATTTTTTGTTCTAAAAACATATATAACTTCTAATTATATACTTTTATATTATTTTCTAACCCTCAAGAACTTAATGGAACAAATAAAATTAAAAATTTTATTTTACGGAAATTGACTTTTACTGACTAGAAAGTATTGGGTTGTCACAAAAAATCCCCAAGGTGAACTTCATACCCCACTCTTTTCATGTTATTCATACTCTTTGGGGGGAATACAATTCAAAATCTCGTTTAACCAATGAATAATTGCTTGTACCGTTGTGTAATGTGTATAACTTTAGGGTATTAGCATGAACATGGAATTTATATAATAGAACTTCATAAAAATCATGGGAAATGTGTTGGTTAACATATTTATTACATGCATACCTGTGGATAAGGGTTATAACCTAAAAAAATGGCAAAAATGAGCGTTAGGTTCAAATATGTATAACCTAAACTTAATCCCCAGCTTTCCACAAAAAAGTTATAGTACATTTACGGACTGTTTTGTCCACCTTGAATGTAATATTTTTCAAAATTGTTTTACATGAAAATTGTTCAGGTTTATATCTTTCTAATGACTACTCTCATGAAAACTTTAAATTTTGTATGTAAGTTGAAAACTTCCCTTATGCTCATCATGTTACAAAATGGATAATATATCTAAATATTTTATAAAATGTAATGATCTCTTGGTTGTATCAATTGCATAAGTTTTAATTATGTTGAAATCCTTAGTATAAGAACACCAAAAATTCCTTAGTGTTTGGCTCGTATTCCCCATAAAAATGTTAAAAATAGTAAAAGCGTAGGGGTATGAACTTACAGTTGATTATGTACACGTGTTCGACAGCAAAACCGGAAAGATGAACCTCAAATTGGAGTACGTGGGATTAACGGTATCCTAATGATAATTAAACACATACTTGTATTTTAATTTGCAAAACCATTAATTATAGTGTTAGAAAACACTTTCTTTTGGGTTAGGAATGTTACCGAGACTTGTTTGAAGTGGAAAAAGAGGGTTTTCAGCAAATGTCCTCGGCTCAGGGCTGTTTGCGGTTGGAATTTAGGTTTGCGGCCATGAACCTGGTTTGCGGCTGTGAACTGGGTTTACAGCCGTGACTTGAGTTTGCGGCTGTGAACTTGGTTTGCGGCCCTTGAAGATATGAAAGTTTTTCTTATTGTTCTTGGTGTTCTTGAGGAAAAACTTGAAGATTTGAAGGTTTGTTCTTGAAGATATGAATGTTCTTGGGAGGCTCTTAGGAGAAACTTGAGAGAGTTTTTGGGTGAAAAGGTAAAAACTAAAGAATCTCTCCAGAAAAACCTTTATACCGGCTGGGTTTGCGGCCGGGAATGGATTTTCGGTGATAAACGGGTTAACAGCCGTAAATGCACGGCTGGACGAGTTTCGCTGATATTTCAAGGGAAAAAAATGATTTTTCGAGTATTTTTTGTTCTAAAAACATATATAACTTCTAATTATATATTTTTATATTATTTTCTAACCCTCAAGAACTTAACTGAACAAATAAAATTGAAAATTTTATTTTACGGAAATTAACTTTTACTGACTAGAAAGTATTGGGTTGTCACAAAAAAACCCCAAGGTGAACTTCATACGCCACTCTTTTCATGTTTTTCATACTCTTTAAGAGGAATACAAGTCAAAATCTCGTTTAACCAATGAATAATTGCAAGCAAACTATCGCTAAGAAAGAATGAGTAGCAACACTTTGGAATGAATCTCTACAATGTATTTGACTCTGACTAAAATACTCCTATAGTATTTTAAGTTGTAGATTCTGCTATATCGATATCTTGTTGTAGGAATACTTGGTAAGTTTTAGGCTTGCTGCAACACCACAATCACTCCTAAGCACAGGTTGGTCATGTCTCGAATGAATATAGTTTATCAGGCTATATTGACCCTCGATATGAATACATAACTGCCCAGGTTTAACCGTAGTGTCCAACATCCAAATACTTTTGTTTGGTTCTACTTATGATATTGCTTCTGATATGTAGGTATACTTGTATACTTTTTGTAAAATTACTTATATTTTAGAAGTATACTTTTAGTTCAGAGCACTTCGGCCCCCTAGTGTTTATAGTTGTATACCATGTAAGTTTCGGTATACTTAGTTCACTATAAACAATAACTCTGATACCAATCTATCACACCACCGAACCGTCAGAAAAACAATGGCGGAAACATCCGGGGGCGGGTGACATCATGCGTAGTATCACAACAATCGTATCATAGCAATCAAAGCAAACACAACCATTACATTAGAATATGAATATTTACATATGTTTGAAAACATAGTTTTTATACATAGGTATAAGCAAAAGATAAAGACGAGAGTCCAAAATGCTCTGTCTTCTCCAAAAGCTGGCAAAGGTACCTGTCTATCGTTGTCCTGAGAATACAAGCGGTTTTAAAAACATATCAACATAAAGTTGGGGAGTTCATAAACATGCTTTTGTATTGAAAACTAGTCACTGAATTTGTACAAATGGTTTCTTTTCTTTATAAGTAAAATGTCATTTGTATCGAACTCCATTATTATCAAGTTCTGAAAGATGTATGCATGTTTCCAAGAAAATACAATATTTTCTATCATATTTGTTGATTTCTGTATGAAAAGTATGTTCCGTTTGAAAACCCTGGCTATCACCAGTAAGTAGTGTATATTCTGTTCGAAAACCCTGGCAACCACCAGTATGTATAGTAGTTTTATTACTTAAAATAAAACCAAAGGTTGTATCCCTGGAAATACCCTCCATTAAGTAGATAGGTAGTTTTATTAGTTAAAATAAAACTATTGAAGAAAGAAATCTCGTAAACAAAGGTTTGTTTATACTTATTGTGAGTCGTATAGCCATACTAATATGACTGATGACCTCCTTGACATTTCTTCAGGCATCGTACAATTACAAAATCTGTCACCCCAGGTGTGCCCGCCTAACTATAGCTAACAGTTCAGGTGTGGGATTGTCAGTTCCAAATAGATCTATTCACAAATTTCACGCTATCCCTCCGGGAGACTCTGGTTATACTACCGGAGTGGATTTATTGGTACCCCGAGGGGCATTGCGAAGATAGGTCTCACAATACTCTATTAACTAGTTTACGTATGGTTCGGTTGTTCTCGAGTTCGATATCGTTTGTAACGATGTAGAGTATAAATAATTATACACAAAATAATTATTTAGTAAGATACTCTAGTTTTATGTTCGTAGTAATGGATAAACTAAATATGTCATAGTTTATATGTTTGACTATGTACGTTGTTTGAATCTGTAAGACTGGTAATGAAATCCCCAAACTATACCTATTATAGTCTGGATGGTTTGTTACATTCATGTACTGTTCTGAAAACTATGCAATTAAGTTTAGAAAAACATCGCTTATGCTCCGCATATTACGAAAGGGATAAACTATCTAAATGCTTGATGTAAAACCATTGTAATTGCATCAGTTTTTATCTTGTGAAAACCATTATGTTTAGCTTGTATTCCCCCCTAAAAACTTTTTAAAACCTATAAAAGCGTTGGGGTATGAACTCACTGTTTAAAGTAGAATTCGAGTGTACAATCGGTATGAGTGCTAAGAGTCAACTGATGTTTCGTACACAAGTGGTCCCTATTAACATATAGTAACACATATATGTATTAGATTAGGGTATTTCATGACGAAACGTGACGGGAAGCCACCCTAAAGACTTGGAAACGCTTGTACCGAGTGTCGGAGCTATAAATGATCGAACAAGGGAGGTGTATGGCCAATAAATCAAGGGTTTTTTGTGTGCGGCCAAGGGGTGTATACGGCTGCACACAGGAGTGTGCGGCCCTACAGAGTGTGTGTGCAGCCGTACACAAGGGTGTGCAGCCCTATAATCTTCATTTATGCTCATAAGTCGATTTTTAGGTGTTTTAAAGCCCAAACCAAGTCCAACTAGCAGATAGGGGGCCAAACTCTCACTTTGGAGGGTCTTTAAGGTGTGTATGGCCACCTTATGAAGGTCACCAACTTGAAACTCCAAAGGTTTTCTTCGTTTATCGGTGTATCTCTTTTGTCTGTCTCGTGAGGCTTTCAGTCGTTGTCGGATTTGTACAATCTTTTTTGTGGTTTCGTGGATGATCTCGGGGCCCGTGAGAGTGCTGTCGGGGACTTGTCCCTTGGCTAGCTACGTGTCGCCCACCTCAGCCCAGCATAGAGGGGATCTGCACTTACGGCCATAGAGGGGTTCGAAAGGCGCAACCATGATAATGGTATGATAACTGTTGTTGTAGGAGATTCAACCAAGGGAAAATGGGTGTCCCACGACTTATCGGAATCGATGACACATGCTCGCAACACGTCTTCCAATGTATGGATGGTCCTCTCACTCTACCCATCTACCTGGGGATGGTAAGAGGTACTCATATCCAGCTTAGTTCCAAGAGCTTTCTGTAGGGACTGCCAAAATCTCGAGGTGAATTTCCTATCTCGCTCGGTGATAACAGATACAAGCACACCGTGCAATCGAACTATTTCTTGGATTTAGCTCGTGTGAGCCTCTCCATTTTGAATGTTTCTTTGATGGGAAGGAAGTGGGTGGATTTATTCAATCGATCTACTATTACCCAGATGGTGTCATACCCACTCGGAGATTTGGGAAACTTAGTAATGAAATTCATGGTAATCCTCTCCCACTTCCACTGAGGTATCTCCGGCTGTTGAAGCAAACACGAGGGCTACTGATATTCGACCTTCACCTTGGCGGAAGTCAGACATTACCCATGAAGGTAGCGATCTCTGCTCTCATGTTTGGCAACCAATATAATTTCTTGAGATCAAGGTATATCTTGTCCGATCCTCGGTGAAAGGAGTATCTAGTCTTGTGAGCTTCGTTCATGACAACTTCTCTATATCCACCGAACTTTGGGGTCCAGATCCAGTTCATGAAATAGTAGACTTCGTCTCCCTTGATCTCTAAGTTTTTCTCCATTCCTCTCAAGGCTTCATCCGCCACATTCTCTGGTTTTAGGGCTTCCAGCTGAGCCTCTCTAATTTGTGCGGATAAGTGGGAGTGGATAGTTATAGTAAGTGCTTTCACACTGCAACCAGAGTACTCTTTTCGGCTGAGGGCATCGGCTACCACATTGGCCTTGATGGGATGGTAGCGTATTTCACACTCATAATCACATAGTAGTTCTACCCATCACCATTTTCTCATGTTCAACTCTTTCTGATCAAAGATATGTTGTAAACTCTTGTGATCGGTAAAGACGGTGCACTTGGTTCCATAGAAGAAATGTTTTGCATATCCTCAACGCGAAGACCACTGCTCCCAACTCCAGGTCGTGAGTCATATAATTGACTTTGTGTGCCTTTAGCTCCCTTGAGGCATAAGCAATAACTTTTTCTCACTGCATAAGCACACACCCTAAGCCCTGATTGGATGCATCACAGTTGACAACGAAGTCCTCCGTCCCTTCGGGCAGAGACAAGATAGGTGCGCTGCATAGGGCCTTCTTCAATGTTTGGAATGAAGTGTTTTGCTTTTCACTCCAACAAAAGGGTACATCTTTCTGAGTTAGAGTGGTTAAGGGTTTGGAAATTCTGGAGAAACCTGCGATAATAGCTAGCAAGACCCAAGAATTGTTGGATTTCTGAGGGCGTCTTCAGTGCTGGCTAGTTCTCTATCTCTTTGATTTTGGATTGGTCCACGTGTATGCCCTCCTCGCTTACCATGTGACCTAAGAAAGTTACTCTTCATATCCAGAATTTGCACTTAGAGAATTTTGCTTAAAGCTTCTCCGCCCTTAGAGTTTCTAGCACAAATCTAAAGTGTTGTTCGTGATCTTCCTCGCTTCTAGAGTATAAAAGTATATCATCGATGAACACGATAACAAACTTGTCCAGGAAAGGACGGCACACCTAATTCATCAGGTCCATGAATACCGTCGGTGTGTTGGTGTCACACTCCAAAACCACAAATGGCGGAAACGTTCAGGGGTGGAGGACGTCATGTACAGTATCACAACAGTGTAATATAGTAAACAAGCAACAACATCATCCATTGCATTATAAGTAAAGTTTTAATACATTTGTGTTCTTTCATTGTAATAAGACACCGAAAATATACAATCAAAATAAAAGATGAGACTTGTCTGCTCCGTCTTGTCAAAACTTGGCCACCGTACCTGTCTACTGATGAGCTGAGAATATAAGTTATTTTGAAAGAGAGTATCAGCTTTAAAGCTGGTGAATTGATAAGTAATTAAGTGTCAGTGCCTTGCTTATGAAAATCTATTATGAAGGCCATGTAAACCTTTAAATGAAAATGTTTATGTAGGTATGAAAAACCCTAGAAAATCCCTTATTTTCTATAAGTATGAAATGTAGTCTTCTACCAAGACCCGAATGTTTTGTTATGACTATGTAGTCTTCTAACAAGACCCGAATGTTTTGTAAGTAAGTGATAGCTTTTCCTTTCGATTGACTAGTACTAGAGTACTTAGTCTAACTCCTCGTTTATGTGAAAGTATCACAAAATAAAGTAAACACGAAAAATATAATCATGTAAGTGTTATTATCTTGTGTTACCAGGACAAACACGACATCGCCGAAGCGAAAGATAGACGCTATGGACATCCTAAGAGTGTCCCCTCATCCTCTGTAGCGGCAGCAGGGTGGAGGGAGGGTTAGTCCCGATATCGATCTCCTAATGAAATCGTTAACCTAATGATCCTCCGAAGATTCACATCTCATCCACTGTTGCAACAGATGGACAGAGGGATGGTTAGTCCCATTACTGACTACTAAATAAGTAACAACCTTAAACATCTATAGACATTCATCGACCACTGGTGCTAATCAGTGGGGTTCAGAATGGTATGTCCTGCCAAAATATCCCATTGAACCAGGATAGGAAAGATAATTTACAGAGTAAGTACTAATAAACCATCCTCGTAGTTCTAAGTACAAGTATCCAGGTAAGTAAATACAGGATAATGCACCTAAGTAACAATGTTCCTGTATGGTATTCATGTAAGTGTGTTCATGTAACAGGTAAGTATATCTAAACATATTCATGTATCATGTAATCCTAAGTAAGTGTACATCATGTATCATGTAAGGTATTGGTATAGACTCATGAATGAACTAACTCTTGTGTGATTCTTTGTAATAGGAATAAATGTTTGTTTCTTCTAACTATCCCTATGATAATTAACTGGAAAGTAATTGGTTGTTCAAGTAGATTTATGCACCCTCGATACACCAGGGTGTGGGAAAATGAACGAAGGATGGAAACTATAACATCAATACATATATAAGAACATATGCGTATAAGTGTGGTTTCATTCAAGAAGGTAAAAATAATGGTTTTGAAAGATATCTAGGAGTTTTGAACAATAATTAAGAATGACTTGATGTCATTTTAATAAACATTTCAAAACTAATACTTTTGTTATCAAGGAATTATACGATAGAAAACCATTTCATGTGACACCTTTTGAAATATGTAAAATCTGCTGAGTGAAAACACAATTATAAAATACATAAGATTGATTTAATAACATACTGTTTTCTACTTGTATCCCCCCATTAAAGCATTTAAAATCATTTAAAACATTGATTAAGGGGTATGAACTCACCTGTAGTTGGTGGTTCGGATGAACTGGACGGTGTAGGCTTGCTAGGTGTCAAGTGAGGACTTGTACACACACTACGATCCTAATGAACATATAATCACACATATATGCACTCAATTAGTCTCAAATTACTAATTGATAAAGTTAAGACATCCTAGACATAATAAACACTTTATATAAGTGTTTTAATTCCTAAGGATTGCATCTAAGCTATTGTGGGACAAGGCACATGTGTTTAGGGTTCCAAAGGACCCCATATATGAGTTTATTCCTCATATACCAACACACATGGAGTTTACGGTTGTAAACTCTTGAGTTTACGGCCGTAAACTCCCAACCATGGGTGTATTGTGTGTTTTGAAGTTCCAAATGATTCCTAGAATTATTCCAACTTGGTGGTTAAATTCTTGGAAGGTGTTAAGGTCTAGAAACACTCCCTAGAGGAGTTTACGACCCCAAGGCCATTTCCTTTGGAGTTTACGGCCGTAAACTCCCTTGGAATGGTGTTGTTCTTGTTTTTGAGTCTCTTGCATATAAAGGATAGGTTCTAGACTTTTACCTAAAGCATATGAAGGCATTAGGCACACTCTGGTGCCCCTTTAATGAGTTTACGGCCCATGTACCATGTCATGGCCATAAACTCACTTTTGAAGGTGAGTCTTATGTGTTTAAGGCCCTTGATTTATTGGGAACAAGTCTAGGTAAAAGCCCAAGGCTTTAGGTGCCTTAAAAGCACCATTTGGAGCTTGAATTTGGAGTTTACGGCCTAAGAAACTCTTGGGCCGTGAACTCCCAAACTTGGGTGGTTCTTGCTTGATTTCATGTCCCTAACACACTCCTATACAAGTCCAAGGAAGTTGTATATCACGGGGGACAGTCTAGGCTTCATTTCGGGAGTTTACCGCCCAAGAACACGTTGGGGAGTAAACTCCTAAATCTAGTGATTTAGCCTTCTAAATCATGTTATAAATACATATAAAGCTTTCTAACACTACTAGAAAGAGTTACTCACGTTTTGGTATAAAAACCCGAAGATCCGTGAGAGAGAAAATGACTTTTCTCTAGTTGGAAATGCGAATAATGAATGAATTTGGTTCAGAATTCTATTTATAGTCCTGAGATATTTTTGGCAGAAAATATTTTTATTCCCGAAATGATCTCTAATATAATAGAGTGTTGGAATAACAGTGTTGCACAAAACCCAAGTGCACCCACTCTGCTGATATTTCCTGAAGTGTAAACCCTGAATTACTCAAACTTACACTAAAAAGTCTGAAAATTAACTGTGAATGCTATAACTTCTATTGAAGTGATAAAGTTTGTACATAATGGAAATTTCAGGTTGTCACATCATCCCCCCGTTAGAAGGAATATCGTCCCGAAATTAGAATTTAAGCAATTAGGAAGTTACAAATAACTAAGCGAAAAGGTGAGGGTATTTCAGTTTCATCTGATCCTCACGTTCCCAAGTGAATTCCGATCCACACTTTGCTTTCCAGCGCACCTTCATTATCGGGATACGGCTCTGCTTTGTTTGCTTGACCTCTCGGTCCATGATCTCTACTGGTTCCTCCACGAAGTTGAGGCTCTCGTCGAGTGGAATAACAAGAGTCTCGTCGGACATACACTTTTTCAAGTTCGAGACGTGGAAGGTAGGATGTACGTTACTGAGCTCTTGCGGTAAATTGAGTTTCTAAGCCACAGGGCCGATTCTCGCGAGAATCTCGAAAGGCCCTATGTATCTTGGGTTGAGCTTCCCACGCTTCCCAAAGCGTATCAAGCCCTTCCAGGGTGAGACCTTCAGTAGGACTCGGTCGCCCACCTGGAATTCCAATGGTTTCCTACGCTTGTCGGCATAGCTTTTCTGTCGGTCTCTAGAAGCTTTCAATCGTTCACGAATTTGAACAATCTTCTTTGTCGTTTCCCGAATGATCTCTGGACCCGTGAGAGTGCTTTCGGGAACTCGTCCCTTAGCTAACTGGGTATCACCCACTTCAGCCCAGCACAGAGGGGATCTGCACTTTCGGCCATAGAGGGCCTCGAATGGAGCTGCCTTTATGCTCGTATGATAACTGTTGTTGTAGGAAAATTCAACAAGGGGTAAATGGGTATCCTAAGCTTTTCCAAAGTCAATCACGCAAGCACGCAACATGTCTTCCAAGGTTTGGATAGTTCTCTCACTTTGTCCGTCGGTCTGTGGATGGTAGGCTGTACTCATGTCCAGCCTAGTTCCTAGGGAACTTTGTAATGACTGTCAGAACCTCGAAGTGAATCTACTATCTCGGTCCGAGATGATAGATAGAGGAACACCGTGAGGCCTTACAATCTCCCTAATGTAAGTTATGGTAACTATCTCCATCTTGTCTGTTTCTTTGATCGGTAGGAAGTGTGCAGACTTGGTCAGTCTATCGACGATGACCCATATGGAATCAACTCCACCCGTCGTCTTGGGCAACTTGGTTATGAAGTCCATAGTGATCCGCTCCCACTTCCATTCTGGTATCTCCGGTTGCAGTAGGAGACCGGAGGGTTTCTGGTATTTGACCTTGACCTTTGCACAAGTAAGGCATTTACTCACGAAGGTAACAATATCTGCTTTCATGTTAGGCCACCAATATAACTTTTTAAGATCTAGATACATCTTATCTGAACCCGGGTGGATGGAATAACGAGTGTTGTGAGCTTCCATCATGACCAACTCTCTGAAGCCACTGTGTTTCGGTGCCCAGATCCGATCCATGAGGTACAAGGCTCCGCCACCCTTGACTTCCAAGTTCTTATCCATCCCTCTAAGGGATTCACCAGCCA
This sequence comes from Lactuca sativa, assembly GCF_002870075.4. NCBI lineage: Eukaryota > Viridiplantae > Streptophyta > Magnoliopsida > Asterales > Asteraceae > Lactuca > Lactuca sativa. Next base: position 296,172,375 of record NC_056626.2, read on the forward strand.
CGTTTTCAGGTTTCAAAGTGTCGAGTAGAGCCTTCTTTATTTGCGTGGACAAGTGTGAATGGATGGTTAGAGTCTAAGACTTGACCCTACGACTAGAATACTCTTTCCGACTTAGGGCGTCGGCTACTACATTGGCTTTACCGGGATGATAACGAATATCGCACTCGTAATCACTGAGTAGGTCGACCCACCGTTGTTGTCTCATGTTGAGCTCCTTTTGGTCGAAAATGTGTTGCAGACTGTTATGGTCTGTAAAGATCGTGCTTTTTCTACCGTACAGGTAATGTCGCCAGATCTTCAGAGCAAACACAACTGCTCCTAGTTCCAGATCGTGGGTTATGTAGTTAACCTCATGTGTATTTAGTTGTCTCGAGGCATAGGCTATGACTTTACCTCGCTGCATCAGAACACATCCGAGCCCTTGGTTTGATGCATCGCAATAGACCATGAAGTCTTCAATCCCTTCGGGGAGGGACAGTATTGGTGCGGTACACAGGGCTCGCTTGAGCATTTGGAATGCTCTTTCTTGTGTCTCTTCCCAGTCAAAGGCCACGCCCTTCTGGGTAAGTGTTGTAAGAGGTTTTGCTATGCGGGACAAGTTCTGAATGAACAGGCGATAGTAGCCAGCTAGACCTAGAAATTGACGAATTTCAGTAGGTGTCTTTGGTGCTGACCAGTTCTTGATGGCCTTAATTTTGGAAGGGTCCACGTGTATACCTTCTTCGCTAACAACATGGCCCAAAAATTCGACTCACCGAATCCAAAATTCGCACTTGGAGAACTTCGCGTAAAGCTTCTCCAATCGCAATGTTTCTAAGATTTTACGGAGATGTTGGCTATGTTCCTCCTTACTTCGAGAGTAGATGAGTATGTCATCAATGAAGACGATGACGAATTGATCCGAGTAAGGACGACACATCCTATTCATCAGATCCATGAATACTGCGGGCGCGTTAGTTAATCCGAACGGCATTACTACAAACTCGTAGTGCCCATAACGAGTTCAGAAGGCTGTCTTGGGAACATCCTCCTCTAACACTCGTAGTTGGTGATATCGAGATCATAGATCTATCTTCGAGAAGTAGTTGGCTCCCTGAAGTTGATCAAATAAATCGTCAATGCGGGGTAAAGGATAACGATTTTTAATGGTAAGTTTGTTGAGTTCTCTATAGTCGATGCACATGCGAAATGATCCATCCTTCTTCTTGACGAACAAGACCGATGCTCCCCTTGGTGCGAAGCTTGGTCGAATGAATCACTTCTTGAGAAGTTCGTTAAGTTGACTGGAAAGTTCCTGCATTTCGGCCGGTGCCAGACGATAAGGAGATTTGGCTACGGGGGTAGCCCCTGGCACTAAGTCGATTCTGAACTCGACTTGGCGTTGCGGTGGTAAACCAGGAAGTTCTTTTGGGAATATGTCGGGGAAGTCGCGTACTTCAGGGATGTTCTGAATGTTTTTTGTTTTTTGACTTGTATCAATGACATGTGCGACGAATGCATGGTACTCCTTTCGCAAACACTTTTGGGCTTGAATGCACGAAATGATGCGAAGGCTCGTACTAGGTTTGTCGCCATAGATAACTAAAGTTTCGTTGTTAGGAAGGTTAAGACGGACTGCTTTTTCAAAGCACATGATGTCGGCGCGAAGAAGACTCAACCAATCCATACCGATGATAACGTCGAAACATTTAATAGGAACTGGCATGAGATCTATCTTGAAAGTATGGCCATTTAAGTTAAGGTACAACCTACGTATATGCAGTTTGTACTCTCTGTTTTCCCATTATCCATTTCTACCGTGAATGAACTATCTAATGCACATGGTTTTTGTTTAAGCAGGTGTGCAAATTTGTGACTTACAAAACTTCTCTCTGCGCCACTATCGAAAAGTATGCAAGCATATGAGTTATCGAGGAGAAACGTACGAGTAACTATCGTAGGATCAACTACCGCTTCCTCGTGGCCTAGGGCCATAACTCTTCCTACCCCTCCTGCCATTCCTGCTTTAGGGCAGTTCCTCTTGTAGTGGCCCACCTCGCCACAACCGTATCAAGTTTGGCCCATACCGGCGTTAGGAACCTGGGCGGCCTGAGCAGTTGGAGTATTGCAGAAACAGACTGTGTGTCCCTTCCTGTTGCAGTTAGAGCACTGCATCTCCTTGCAAGGTCTGTGGTGGTGGAATTTGCACTTGGTGCACTTCGGGAGAGTTCCAGCATATGTTTTTGCTAGTAAGGGGTTCGCAGGGGCAATGGGAGTAACTATGGCTGCATTGATCGCCACAAGTTGTTGTTTCTTGGAGGATCCTTGCGAAGCCCCTCTTTTCCTCTTATTCCACCCCTTCCTGTTATGGTTGGGGTTGGACTTTTATGGTACTGGTATAGGGATTGATGGGTTTTGAGGTTTCCTGTGGTCTATCAGAGATTGTGCTAGCTCTTTGGCGCTATCGAAAGTAATAGGCCTGGAAGCTATCACACTTGACTGGATCTGAGGCGACAGTCCCCAGATATATCTCTCTATCTTTTTGCTCTGGAGAGCAACCATGTCAGGGCATAAGTTTGCCAGATCACATAACCTATTTGTGTAGGTCGTGATGTCGGATCTAACCATTTGTAGACCCCAGAATTCCTGCTCGAGTTTTTGTACTTCGCCTCGAGGACAGTACTCTTTCATCAGCATGTCCTTTAACTTTTCCCAGCTGATGGAATACACCACCACCAAAGTCAAATAGTTAACATGGTTGTTCCACCATGTTAGTGCTCTGTCAGAGAAGGTACAAGCTGCAAACTTGACCTTGTTGCCTTCCTGGCAAGCACAGATTTCAAAGAAGGATTCCATCTTTTCAATCCATTGTCTTAACACCATAACACCCCCAGTTCCATTGAAGCTGCGGGGTTTGGCGTTCATGAAGTCCTAGTAGGTGCATTCCCGAGGGTGTCCATGGCTTTCGCCGTGGTTCGAGGGAGGTGCACATGTTCCTGATCTACTAGGGGCAGCAGCGTTGATTGCTGACACAACAGCTGCAACTGCTGCTGTGAAAGCTGCCTGGAACATGTTGGCATCAAAAGGATTTGGTGGTTGAAGAGGTTCAAGTGGTGGTGGAGGTGGTATCGGTGCTTCGTTGTTTGGGTTACATCTTGTACGTCTACGTGGCGGCAGCTTTAACTATACGTTTAAAAGATGACGACATGGACAAGAATAAATTATTTAAAAGTATAACTCTTAGACAAAGTGTTTTAATCCCGATGTATTTATAGTTAGTATATCTTTTATGGGTTGATATACTTTATTCACTATAAGCAATGCTCTAATACCAATCTATCACACCCCAAAACCACAAACGGCGGAAACGTTTAGGGGTGGAGGACGTCATGTACAGTATCACAACAATGTAATATAATAAACAAGCAACAACATCATCCATTACATTATAAGTAAAGTTTTAATACATGTGTGTTCTTTTGTTGTAATAAGACACCAAAAATATACAATCAAAATAAAAGACGAGACTTGTCTGCTCCATCTTCTCAAAACCAGGCCACCGTACCTGTCTACTGATGACCTGAGAATACAAGTTACTTTGAAAGAGAGTATCAGCTTTAAAGCTGGTGAATTCGTAAGTAACTAAGTGTCATTGCCTTGCTTATGAAAATCTATTATGAAGGCCATGTAAACCTTTAAATGAAAATGTTGATGTAAGTATGAAAAACCCTAGAAAATCCCTTATTTTCTGTAAGTATGAAATGTAGTCTTCTACCAAGACCCGAATGTTTTGTTATGACTATGTAATCTTCTACCAAGACCCGAATGTTTTGTTATGACTATGTCGTCATATACCAAGACCCGAATGTTTTGTAAGTAATATGATAACTTTTCCTTTCTATCGACTAGTACTAGAGTACTTAGTCTAACTCCTCGTTTATGTGAAAGTATCACAAAATAAAGTAAACAGGAAAAATCTAATTGTGTCAGTGTTATTATCTTGGGTTACCAGGACAAACACGACATCGCCGAAGCGAAACATAGACCCTATGGACATCCGAAGAGTGTCCCCTCATCCTCTGTAGCGGCAACAGGGTGGAGGGAGGGTTAGTCCCGATATCGATCTCCTAATTCCGATCGTTAACCTAATGATCCTCCGAAGATTCACATCTCATCCACTGTTGCAACAGTTGGACAGAGGGAAGGTTAGTCCCGTTACTGACTGCTAAATAAGTAACAGCCTTAAACATCCATAGACATTCATCGACCACTAGTGCTAATCAGTGGGGTTCGGAATGGTATGTCCTGCCGAAATATCCCATTGAACCGAGATAGGAAAGATAATTTACACAGTAAGTACTAATAAATCATCCTCGTAGTTCTAAGTACAAGTATCTAGATAAGTAAATACAGGATAATGCACCTAAGTAACAGTGTTCCTGTATGGTATTCATGTAAGTGTGTTCATGTAACAGGTAAGTATATCTAAACATATTCATGTATCATGTAATCCAAAGTAAGTGTACATCATGTATCATGTAAGGTATTGGTATAGACTCATGAATGAACTGACTCTTGTGTGATTTTTTGTAATAGGTATAAATGTTTGTTTCTTCTAACTATCCCTATGATAATTAACTAGAAAGTAATTGGTTGTTCAAGTAGATTTATGCACCCTCGATACACCAGGGTGTGGGAAACTGAACGAAGGATGGAAACTATAACATCAATACATATATAAGAACATATGCGTATAAGTGTAGTTTCGTTCAAGAAGGTAAAAATAATAGTTTTGCAAGATATGTTGGAGTTTTGAACAATAATTAAGAATGACTTGATGTCATTTTAATAAACATTTCAAACCTAATACTTTTGTTATCAAGGTATTTTAAGATAGAAAACCATCTCATGTGACACCTTTTGAAATATGTGAAATCTTCTGAGTGAAAACATAGTTATAAAATACATAAGATTGATTTAATAACATACTGTTTTCTACTTGTATCCCCCCCCCCATTAAAGCATTTAAAATCATTTAAAACATTGAGTAAGGGGTATGAACTCACCTGTAGTTGGTGGTTCGGATGAACTGGACAGTGTAGGATTGCTAGGTGTCAAGTGAGGACTTGTACACACACTACGATCCTAATGAACATATAATCACACATATATGCACTCAATTAGTCTCAAATTACTAATTGATAAAGTTAATACATACTAGACATAATAAACACTTTATATAAGTGTTTTAAGTCCTAAGGATTGCATCTAAGCTATTGTGGGACAAGGTACTTGTGTTTAGGGTTCTAAAGGACCCCATATATGAGTTTACTCCTCATATACCAACACACATGGAGTTTACGGTTGTAAACTATTGAGTTTACAGCCATAAACTCCCAACCATGGGTGTATTGTGTGTTTTGAAGTTCCAAATGATTCCTAGAATTATTCCAACTTGGTGGTTAAATTCTTGGAAGGGTTTAAGGTCTAAAAACACTCCCTAGAGGAGTTTACGGCCGCAATGCCATTTCCTTTGGAGTTTATGGCCGTAAACTCCCTTGGAATGGTGTGTTTGTTGTTTTCAAGTCTCTTGCATATGAAGGATAAGTTCTAGACTTTTACCTAAAGCATATGAAGGCATTAGGCACACTTTGGTGCCCCTTTAATGAGTTTACGACCCATGAACCTTGTCATGGACGTAAACTCACTTTGCAAGGTGACTCTTATGTGTTTAAGGCCCTTGATTTATTAGGAACAAGTCTAGGTAAAAGCCCAAGGCTTTAGGTGCCTTAAAAGCACCATTTGGAGCTTGAATTTGGAGTTTACGGCCTAAGAAACTCTTAGGCCGTGAACTCCCAAACTTCGGTGGTTCTTGCTTGATTTCATGTCCATAACACACTCCTATACAAGTCCCAGGCAGTTGTATATCACGGGGGATAGTCTAGGCTTCGTTTCGGGAGTTTACCGCCCAAGAACACCTTGGGGAGTAAACTCCTAAATCTAGTGATTTAGCCTTCTAAATCATGTTATAACTACATATAAAGCTTTCTAACACTACTAGAAAGAGTTACTCACATTTTGGTATAAAAACCCGAAGATCCGTGAGAGAGAAAATGGCTTTTCTCTAGTTGGAAATGCGAATAATGAATGAATTTGGTTCAGAATTCTATTTATAGTCCTGAGATATTTTTGGCAGAAAATATTTTTATTCCTGAAATGATCTCTAATATAATAGAGTGTTGGAATAAAAGTGTTTCACAAAACCCTAGTGCACCCACTCTCCTGATATTTCCTGAAGTGTAAACCCTGAATTACTCAAACTTACACTAAAAAGTCTGAAAATTAACTGTGACTGCTATAACTTCTATTAAAGTGATATAGTTTGTACAGAATGGAAATTTCGGGTTGTCACAGTTGGTTAGACCGAAGGGAATTACTACGAACTCGTAGTGACCATATCGAGTCTGGAATTCTTCTTTAGGAACATCACTCTGGTGGACTCGTAGCTGATGGTATCCTGACCTTAGGTCTACCTTTGAGAAGTAGCTGGCTCGTTGAAGTTGGTCGAAGAGGTCGACCATTCGAGGAAGAGGGTAACGATTTTTGATGGTGAGTTTGTTTGGTTCACGACAATCAATTTACATCCAAAAAGATCCATCATTCTTTTTCACAAATAAAACCGGGGCTCCCCAGGGTGAGGAACACGGTCTGATGAATCCTTTGCTAAGAATCTCATTGAGCTTACTAGATAACTCTTGCATTTCTATTGGCACTAGGCGATATGGGGATTTAGCTACAGGGGTAGCTTTGGGGATTAAGTCAATGTGAAACTCGACTTGGCACTCAGGAGGAATTCCCGGAAGTTCTTCAGGAAAGACATTGGGATAGTTGCAGACTTCAGGGATGCTCTCAAGGCCTTTAACTTCCTGCTTCTCATTAACGACATCGGCTAGTAATGCATGACACTCCTTTTGTAGAAGTTTCTGGGCTTTGATACATGAAATGATACGGAGGTTTGAACTAAGTTTATCGCCATAAACGATGAGGGTTTGACGAGAAGGGAGATTGAGACGAATAGCTTTTTTTGTAACCAAGGATATTAGCACGATTGGGGCTCAACCAATCCATGCCAATGATAACATCAAAACTTTTTATGGAAACTAGCATAAGGTCAATGGGAAAGGAATGATCGTTTAGGCTAAGGGTACACCCTAAGAATATGTCGTTAGTGCTCTCTTTCTCACCATTAGCCATCTCGACGGTAAATGTTTCGGTTAGGGGTTGAGGTTTAAGTTTGAGGAGATGTTTGAATGCATGACTAATAAAAATTCTCACCGAACCATAATCGAAAAGAATGCATGCATAAGAGTTGTCGAGGAGGAACGTACCCATAACAACGCTAGGGTCCGTGACTGCCTCCTCTTGTCCCATTGCTATAACTCTCCCAGTGTTGCCTGTTGTTGTTGCCTTGGGGAAGTTTCTCTTGTAGTACCCGACCTCGTCACAACCATAACAGGCTTGACCGACAACTGCTCCAGATGTCTGATTGGTTGGTTCGGCTAGTGCTTTGCAGAATCGAGTAGTGTGTCCCTTCTTGCCACAGCTTTTCCACAACATCTCGCGACACTACCCATGATGATGGAAGTTACACTTGTCGCACTTTGGCAGATTTCCAGCATATCCACTGGTAGGTGTGTGAGTCATAGGAGCATCGGCAGGAGTAGTGGCAGCGTGGACTGCCACAGTTTGCTGTTTCTTTGAGGGCTGTTGCAAAGACTGACCCTTCCGCTGCTTCCAAAACTTCATTTTCTCGCCACTCCTTTTTGCTGGTTCGGGAGTGGCTGCTACTTTATCCAAATCAACTCCGTGATCTATGAGAGTCTACACCAGGCACTTGGTGCTGTCAATAGTGATTGGCCTGGTAGCCAAGACATTCCCTTGAGTTGGGGGCGTCAATCCCCAATGTATCTCTCTATCTTCTTGCTATGTCTTCAAACCTAGAAGTGTAGGCAGCAATGTCAGAACCCTTCATTTTTAGGTTCCAGAGTTCGTGCTCTAGCTTCTGCATTTCGCCCCTTAGGAAGTGCTCTGTTGGTGAAAGTGCAAGTGGCGAATATCACCTTGTTTTTTTCGGAACAGGAACAAATTTCGAAGATAGAATTGATCTTCTCGAACCATCGAGTCAGGCCAATAACACCTTCGTTGTCGTCGAAAGAAGTGGGTTTTGCATTCATGCACTCCTTGTAAGAGCACTCATTCTGATGCGCTTTACTACCTTCATGATTTTTTGAATGATTACCGCTCCCGGAACCACCAGAACCACCAGGATTTATCTGTGACAAAGCGACATTCACAACGATAGTAACAGCTGCCTGTAACATAGTGGGATCGAACTTTGGAAGTGGTGGTGGCGTTGGATCCGTCAAGGAATTGTTGTTCTTTTTTTTTTGGTATTTTCTTTGGAGGCATCTTGTTCTGTATCAGGAAGAAGAAGACAATAAGTTCCATTGACTTTAGAATCAAGAGATATGAAACAAGGTATATCTCTATCTGATAGATAAAGTGTTCTACTAAGCGATAAACGAGGAAGAATTACTAATGCAAGCAAACTATCGCTAAGAAAGAATGAGTAGCAACACTTTGGAATGAATCACTACAATGTACGCAGCTCTAACTAAAATACTCCTATAGTATTTTTAAGTTGGAGATTCTGTTGTATCAATATCTTGTTGTAGGAATACTTGGTAAGTTTTACACTTGCTGCAACACCACAATCACTCCCAAGCAGAGGTTGGTTATGTCTCGAATGAATATAGTTTATCAGGCTATATTGACTCTAGACATGATTACATAACTGCCAGGTTTAACCGCAGTGTCCAACATCCAAATACTTTTTTTTGGTTCTACTTATGATGTTGCTTCTGATATGTAGGTATACTTGTATACTATTTGTAAAATTACTTATATCTTAGAAGTATACTTCTAGTTCAGAGCACTTCGGCCCGTTATTGTTTATAGTTGTATACCATGTAAGGTTAGGTATACTTAGTTCACTATAAACAATAGCTCTGATACTAATCTGTCACACCCCCGAACCGTCAGAAAAACAACGGTGGAAACATCCGGGGGCAGGTGACGTCATGCGTAGTATCACAACAATCGTATCATAGCAATCAAAGCAAAAAAAAAAACCATTACATTAGAATATGATTATTTACATATGTTTGAAAACATAGTTTTTATACATAGGTATAAGCAAAAGATAAAGACGAGACTCCAAAATGCTCCGTCTTCTCCAAAAGCTGGCAAAGGTACCTGTCTATCGTTGTCCTGAGAATACAAGCGGTTTTAAAAACATATCAAAATAAAGCTGGTGAGTTCATAATTAGGTTTTTGTATTGAAAACTAGTCACTGAATTTGTACAAATGGTTTCTTTTCTTTATAAGGAAAATCTCGTTTGTATCGAAAACCATTGTTATCAAGTTCTGAAATATGTATGCATGCTTTCCAAGAAAATCCAATATTTTCTAACATGTTTGTTGATTTCTGTATGAAAAGTATGTTCTGTTTGAAAACCCTGGCTATCACCAATAAGTAGTGTATGTTCTGTTCGAAAACCCTGGCAACCACCAGTATGTATAGTAGTTTTATTACTTAAAATAAAACCAAAGTTTGTATCCCTGGAAATACCCTCCATTAAGTAGATAGGTAGTTTTATTAGTTAAAATAAAACTATTGAAGAAAAAAATCCTGTAAACAAAGGTTAGTTTATACTTATTGTGAGTCGTATAACCATACTAATATGACTGATGACCTCCTTCACTGGGTGTGCCCGCCTAACTGTAGCTAACAGTTCAGATGTGGGATTGTCAGTTCCAAATAGATCTATTCGCAATTTTCACGCTATCCCTCCAGGAGACTCTGGTAATACTACCGGAGAGGATTTATTGGTATCCCGAGGAGCATAACGAAGATAGGTCTCACAATCCTGTATTAACTAGTTTACGTATGGTTCGGTTGTTATCGAGTTTGATATCGTTTGTAACGGTTTAGAGTATAAATAATTATACACAAAATAATTATTTATTAAGATACTCTAGTTTTGTGTTCGTAGTAATGGATAAACTGAATCTGTAAGACTGGTAATGAGATCCCCAAACTATACCTATTATAGTTTAGATGGTTTGTTACGTTCATGTAATGTTCTGAAAACTATGCAATTAAGTTTAGTAAAACATCCCTTATGTTCCACATTTTACAAAAGGGATAAAGTATCTAAGTGTTTAATGTAAAACCATTGTAATTGCATCAGTTTTTATCTTGTGAAAACCATTATGTTTGGCTTGTATTCCCCCCTCCCTTTAAAACGTTTTAAAACCTGTAAAAGCGTAGGGGTATGAACTCACTGTTTAAAATAGGATTCGAGTGTACGATTGGTATGAGTGTTGTGATTCAACTGATGTTTCGTACGCAAGTGGTCCCTATTAACATATAGTAACACATGTATGTATTAGATTTGTGTATTTCATGAATAAACATGATGACAAGCCACCCTAAGTACTTGGAAACACTGGTACCAAGTGTCGGAGACATAATTGATCGAACGAGGGAGGTATGTGGCCACAAAATCAAGGGTTTTGTGTGTGCGGCTACACACAGAAGTGTGCGGCCCTACAGAGTGAGTGTGTAGCCATACACAGGGGTATGCAGCCGTACACTCTTCATTTATGCTCAAAAGTCGATTTTTAGTTGTTTTAAGGCCCAAACCAAGTCCAACTAGAAGATAGGAGCCAAACTCTCACTTTGGAGGGTCTTTAAGGTGTGTACGACCACCTTATGAAGGGGTGTGGCCGGACACCTTTAAGTGATGAAGAACACGAAAGTTCTATAAAGAGAAACTAGAGGGAGAAAGTAGACTGCAGTCAAAGAAAAGAATGAATGAAGGAGGTCTCCCTCGATATATAGAGGTGTGTGTGCAGCGGTAAACACCTCACAAGAGGGTGTATGGCCCGGTTTTGTCCCTATACAACTTGTTGACTCATTCCTAACTTCATTCCCAGATGTATTCAAGCTTAGAACACTTAAACGAACCCTTTAACAACGTTAAAAGGTAATGGAATCGAGCTCAATGTTGATAAAGTTAACCAATCGTACAAAATAAAAGTTTCCGGTTGTGACAAAGTTTATGTAAGGATACATAAATAGTTTGCCCACATGAACCATGGATCATAAACCTATGGGTATGGTTAGCGTTTACTCATGATCCTTGGAATCCTACATATAAATATGTTGCTCCATAGCCAAAATCGATATGACATGTTCTTGGAGCTCATTAAGTCGATTTTGGTGCAAGAAATACTCTCTCAAAAGTCTCCTTTGTCCAAGGTGTGTTGTCAACCATTTGAGGTGCAACATTTGGGGCACTAAGTTCTTAATGGCCAAAACTACAAGCTACAACAAAGAGGTATCTCTGTAACTCAATTATATATATTTTATATAAATTGTGTGTTAGTTGTAGGCTTCAATCTTTGGAAACAATAATGCATGTATAATTAGAGAAAAACATTGATCAAAAACTTTTAGGGTTGTATGTGCACCATATGATGTTGTAGTATACAAAACCCAACATCGGTATCAGACATAAGGGGTTTTTTCTATTATATTTAATGCTTGGCTGTTATTCAAAGCTAGAAAATCGTTTTTCTGCATTCTGACAGATTAACTCACCGATTCTATGAGCAAACTCAATGAGTCCATTCAGTAAAGCATCAACTTGGCGAGTCTAGTTCATGCACTCGACGAGTTGGTGCTCCTGTTTGCAGAATTTCGAGTTTTTTTGCCAGAATTGGATTAGTATCCTTATCACTAACTGTTTTGATTCATAAAACCTGTTTTTTATATGGTAATGATCATGTTGATCCAATTAAAAGATAATTATCATAGATTCAAGATTTTTATTAGTTTATATAATAGACTAATTTCTTGCAAATAGTTGATGTGAATTATCTTGACTTATAAGTTTAGTTAGATCATGAACAAGTTATTTGATGTTTTTATTAGCTAAAAATGTTGATCTAAATGTTTTAATGAACTCCATAACTTGTCCTCAAGTTATGGAAAATAAAAAGTCATTCTTTTAAAAGTCATTAAAACTCAAAGGTTTTGGAAAATGAAAAGTCTCATTTTTTTTAAATGGTTTTAAAGTCTTCCATAATTTGTCCTCAAAGTTATGGAACATGAAAAGTCTTTCATGAAAACCACATTAAACTCATAAGTTATGGAAATGAAAAGTTTTTGAAAATTTCAATACTTACCCTCAAGTTTTAGAATTTGTAAAGTCTCTCTTACGAATACGTTAATTCGAAACCCCAGAATTTTAAAAATTAAAATTAAAACTTTATTGACTTGATTAAATTAATTAAAGTGTTTAATTAAAAGAGAATTAATAATTCCATAATGACATGGTTTAAGTTTAATTAAATTAAGACTATAGTTTAATTAATAGATTAAACCACCAAGTATTTAAAATGTGTAAAATACACCCTTATACTATTATAAATATCAAAAGTTAATACTTGTGTGTATATATATATGTGTGTGTGTGTGCTTGTATGTGTGTCTATATATGTATATATATATATATATATATATATATATATATATATATATATATATATATATATATATATATATAAAAGATAACTTAGTCTTATTGTTAGTAGGCCTCATTCACAAAGTCAGTCTATAAGGGGGTATAAGGTTACTACCGATAAAATGGTAGTTTAATGGGTGTCGACTCGCACCCACTGCTTCCTTGACTAGTGGATGATCGTTAGCCGAACGGGTAGGATAGGACACTAATTCTCATTAAAAGTATAATGAATATTTAAAGTAACTAAACTTTATTAAATTCCCAGTCCTAGTTACTTTAAGAAAAATGTGAATTTGGTGTTAATCCATGAAATTGCACTTTGCACCTTGTTAAGTCATTAGTGGAGCGTGTGTCGTTAACCGGCACACTAATCTAGGACTGACAGTGTGTGGTAAAGGGTAGCTCGATGTTTATCATATATCAATGACGCGTGTGTGGTTAATCGATACATTGATTAGGTGATATGTAACATTAAGTGTACCAAGCTAATTTACATGGTTATTCACACCTTGTTTGTGATCCTCGGCATCCCAGTCTCAAACATGAAGGGCATAATTTAGATTAAACATGCCATTGAAGAGTTCAATGAATCTAAAAAGATCAACGAATTTCAATCCATTTACAAGCTAATATTGATTTTCTGTTTTCATGGTGGAAATTCGTAAATCGTCATTTACCTACCTTCAAATGTTTTGCAATTGGATTACGGCATCCCTCTTCTTAATTGTTAAATATTGTGTTGGGTCCTAGACTTAATATATTCGTTTTGGGTGTTATATTAAGGACTTAAATCAACTAACTTGAATTTCTCCCCATAGATGTCTAGTTCTATGGTCTTCCTTATCCTTTTGGAAAAAAGCTTTCTGAATGAAGATGATATCTCACATGGCGATCAAGGTGAAAGATTAATCTCTTTGTCGTGCATTAATGGGACTGAAAATCTTACTTCACTTCCTCCACATCCTCTAATTTTTCTCCATAACCCACAAGTTCAAAGACTTGAAAAGTTCAAGGTCACTCAATCCCTATTGGCAAGCAAAGTCTATATGTGCTCACATCTTGGAGATGAAGTTACATATTGATAGGCTAGGAGAGTTGGGAGTCGAAATCTCAAGGAAGTTGACTCTTGGCTGGGTTCTTCAATCACTTCCTGTGTTATATAGCAAGTTCATTAAGAACTACTATATGACAGACCACAACATGACCCTAATTGATCTAACATATTTGCTTGTTGCTGCTGAATCAGAAATGATTTGGAGCACTGGTAAATCAAATTTGATTGGAAGATCTACTTCCCAAGTTTCCATGGAACAATCCAAAAATGATTTCTTCTCGTAGGAGAGAGAAGTTGGTTAAAGTCAAAAAGTTTGAGCTTAAGAGGAAGGTTGATTCTGGGATTGTTTTTGCCAATCAAAGGGACATTAGAAGTAAAGTTGCCCTCACTACCTAAGAGATCTAAGAGATGGTAAAGTCAAAATGTTTGACTCTACTATCCAACTCTATTAAGTTCCTATTTGGAGATTCTTAATACATGATTTAATGTAATTACATTTTGATGTTTAGTAGAATCAAAGGATGCTTAGAGGAAGAGTAAGCTGATTCTGATCGTGAATGGATGGATTTCGATCGCATGGTTCGATGATCAAAATTCCGAGCTGTTGTTTAAGAGTTATGATATGTTGCTTAGGAATAGATAACAACATAATTTAAATATGTATTTGCATTGTAAGGATAATTTTTCCACACTTTTTTTTAAATAAAGTTTTGAAATTTATCTTATTTTAAGTTTCCGTACAATGGCATTCGAAAAAAATTGTTGCTTATATGTTTCTGTTATTAGCAATATTGCAAAATGGATTTGATTCATTCATTCGTGGTAATGTAATAATTTACCAAATAAGGAAAGATTCTTATCACCCAAGTTTCAGCTGGATAGAAACTTAGAATCATGCAACTTGTATTGTGTGATGAATGAGAACCTTCATCTTGGGAAATTAAGACTAATTCCTTGTTCATATGTATATGTGAGTCAAGTGAAGGACAAGGGGATCGGGTACACTTGGTTGTGCGTTGGTCAGGTCCACCACAAAGAACGATAAGACTATTCATTAAGATTTACTAATGTTTAGTAAATATTGTTATACTTACAAGTTTAAGTATAATTCTGAGTCATTGGAAAACTTTCAATGTATACCAGAACGAATAAGAAGACTCAAATTAGGCAGAAAGATAAAAGTTTCTCCAATCTGAAAAGAAGGGAGAGTATTTTTGTATCGTGTTTTATGTTCATCCTTATGACTATAGAACCATATCACAGTTGATCCTCTAAGGACATCTTAGTGCATTTGTATGACTAAGAAGAGGAGCCGTGAATTGTTAAAATGGTTGAATCAAGAAGATAAATCATACTTCGTTCCAAAACACGTCTTAGAGTCATACTCCAAGATTGTGCCTTGAGTGACATAATCTTAAGAATCGTTTACAGCAATTATCAAATGTAGAGTAAAATGTTGTCTTACTCTTGTACATTTGAAATTGGTAATTTATGATGTTTTGGATAAAACAAAGGCCAACTAAGACTAATTATATGAAGTGTTTGTCTTGATAAGAAACCCAACTAACTCTCGAATATTTGTTTGTCTAGGAAAAGAGAATGTTATATGTCAAGAGGTCAGTGGGATTCTTAAGGATCTTGAAATGTTTCAAGAACTAATCAAGAGTAAACCCGTTGTTAAATCACTAGCACACGAATTGAGATTTATGACCTATCGTGTTGACATATTCTTATTTTTGTTCCCATTCCAATTAAAGTTTGATGAGTTATAAAATAACTCTTTGATCGATTAGATCTTTGTAACAGGTAAGTAATGAACGTAAAGATAGTAAAAACGAAACACAAGTATGAATCAGAATGTGTCGAATGATTAGATTACTCGATACTCAACAGAGCTCAACTAAGAACTTCCACTGTAGAGGATTCTAGGGTTACAAAATAAGAACGATGAATATGCTGAACAATACTTTTCTAATCGTCTCTAATCCCCACGCTCTAGGATGCATGCAAGCATCTATTTATACTAAACCCTACAAAACTCACGGATGGACAACCCATACCGGAGATAAACATTCGACTAGCTAACGAGCCCAATAGACGCAACACAATACTGGACCTAACAATCTCCCCCTTTGCGTCAATTTGGAGCGAGACTATCGTTTCTTCTTGCTTGGACCAGCAACAAGTGCCTTCTTTACTGTATCGAACAGACGTGTGAATCATATCATCAAAGTACTTGATATCATCCGCTGTGTTCTGCTTGCACCGATGGATGATCCCTAAAACGTGTTCCAAACAGGCAGTGGTGTAGAGATGTTTGTCTGCCAAGGCAAAAAGACATTTCTGTCCTTCGTTCCTGGTAAACATCACGGAGTTTCTCTTTGGCTCAATCTTCCCCATCTACATCATGTTGAGATCACTGGCAGAGCCAACAGGAGATATGGTAGGCTTTTTCTTGAATACGCTCGCTATCTTCTGATCCATCAGAGCAACTTCCATGACATAGCATACAAGAATCCTCTTCAAGTGGTCGATGATCGGACCATATTCAGCTTTGTTTGTAAGAAGAATGTTGTGCAAGATAATGCAGTCATGGGGATTAAGGTTGGGAAGATCTGCAAGTGAGATGACATGTTCGGCCTTCGAAGATCCCCTTAGTACTTTGAACCGAACGTTGGTGAAGTTGCCTTCCCTGTACAGCTTTAGGACCCGAACATTGATGATTTTCTGAGCGCTCCAAGTTTGGTATTGTGGTTGAGCTGCCCTCAGATAAAATTCGACTAAGTCCCGATTAACCTGTGGATGAGGATGGGGGAACTCAGCAATGTTGTCAAACGCATGAAAGATAAATGCCTTTCGGGTCAGTGGCATATCAAACTGAGAGTCGACAGTGTTAGAACAATCTAAAGAGATCACAGGTTCTAGCCACAAGATACTTGGGGTTTCGATGGCTTCTTTAATCAGCTTCTCAAGAGTCCAAGGAGGAAAAAGAGTTTTCCTGCTCTCGAGAAGGTCGTGGGCTTCTTTCTGTCTTCTTTCGGCTTCTTCAGCCTCTCTAGCCACACGAGCACTGATGTCAGCCTCTTTATCTTGACCCTGTCGCTTCAAAAGGTCGGCAATAGGCTCCTTATAATCTTCATCATCACTCTCCTCAGCAATATTCTTGCCTTTGTCTTTCATACCGGAACCTGAGGCTTGGCCTATTGGAGGAGGTTCGGTGGTGTGAGTTGCTGAAGTAGGAGGTGGTTGAGACACTTGTTCTTTTTCTCCCCCTTCTTTCGGAATGGACACGAAATCAAGGAGCCCTTCAAGTTTGCTTAGTAGAGAGAGGGCGGGATCAAGCTTCTCTGCAAGGTCACGCCTCACAAAATAATTGAGGATCGGGTCATGTGCTTCAAGGATGTTTGAGATAGCTGAGTGGACATCCGAAACACACGATTTAACGACCTCTCTTTCAGACCGAAGAGAGTCAATCTCCTGTTCAGAGTTGGAGAGTTGAGTACTCTTGACCTTCAGAGCGGTAGTCTTCCTTGCAAGAGCATCCATGAGAGAGTTCTCAGTAGCTAAGTCTTCTTGAAGCTTGGAGAGATGCTCCTCAATGGTTGTTCTGAAAGCTGAGTTGTTGTCAGAAATTGTTTGACGAAGGGAAGCGAACGACTTCAGCTCTGATGAGACTGAATTAGCTAACTGGTTGACAATGGGTTCCAGCTTTGTCGTGGTGGCTTCAGCGCTTTCCTATAAAGATTCAAAAAGGAAGAAGCATCAGTGAATAGTTTATCGACTTTGGAGGTCGCTGCCTCACAAGCTTTGGTTGAGGCGTCAATGGCTGCAATGGCGGAATCAAGAGAAACTTGATGAGCTTTGGAAAAAGCATCAACAATTTTCTGAATGGCAGCTTCAGAGATTGAGGACTGTGATGTGGAAGATGAGGCGATGAGAGAATCGATTTTATCATGCAACCCCTTAAGATGTTTCTTGGTGACAGGAGCATCGTCATCATCGTCACTTTGAACTTGAATCGGACTATAATAGACCAAATCGAAGGTCATGTCCTCCCCGCCAAGGAGTGGTTCTTTACCCTCTGATGCATGAACAGGAGAAGATGGTTGTGGTGAAGCTTGACGCTCGGTAGTAGTAGTAGTAGGTTCGGGTTGGGTGGTGTGTTCGGTTGTTGGTGTGGGTTCGGGTGCTAAGGTGGATTTGGGTGCGTCAGTATGAACCCCCGTATCAGATACGTTGGTTCTTAAATCTGCAGTGGTGGTGGTTGTTGCTTCGGTAAATATAGGTGGTGGTATTGGGATGGAGGTGGATGGGATTTGAGTGGTGGAGGTTATGGGGGAATAGAAAAAGGAATTATAACTGGTGGAGAGGAAATAGGAGAAGTGGGAATATGAATCTCTGGTGTAGGCGAACGTGGTGGAGTGTTACCACGTTGAGATCCATCAGAATCAGAACCCTCTGCCTCAGATTCGCTTAACGACGAAGCGATGATGAGATTTCGCCTTGGTTGGGTTTTCCGCTTCTTTATTGGAGGGGATTGGGCTGCTCTGGTGGTTTTCCTCTTTTTGGGAGATGGGCCTTTTGCTCTGTTTGCAACCTGCTTGCCCTTATCAGCCTTCTTCCCTCTGGGGGCAGGCTTGTCAGCATCATGAGTCGACTTCAGCATCTTTGGAGTAAGGTCTCTCAGACCAGAACATCGGAACTCCTTGTACATTTGAATGATCCGGCTGTCGGCAGAAACATCACCATACATTGTTTCAGGGATAGAACCGTTGAAGGGAAATTTGGATGCGTCAGAGACAATGATCTTCGTGGTATGGAAAGTACCAATCGAAGACATTGGAGCACCAGCGACAATGGGGATGTGGTACTTGTCCATCACCCATTTAGTGACAAGAGTCCAGAACCAGGCATATGAAATCTCTGAATGTCGAGAAGTGGAAGAAAGACTCTGAATGAGCTGTTGCCATAGGACCGACCCATAGTCCATGTTGATACCATTGTAGATCCCGTACATGATTGATAGGAACAGACGACTTGCCCCATCTGATCCAGCACTTCTTTCAGACAAGCCCTTGAAAAGCACAGTAAACATCCCATTCCACTGAGGGGGCAGACACGATTTATTGAATTTCATGACCGTTGTGAGCACCTCAGTGTACCCCATGTTGTAGAACATGTTGAACAGATGACCCATCGGAATTGTTTCAGGAGTAACCCTCGATGAATCAGGTTCAAACCCTAACAGCATACAAAACCTCTGCTTGGAAATCAACGCCTTGTGCTCGAAGACATCGAAGAAAATCCTGTCGACGACCTTGTCGTAGTGAGCTGTGGCAAAAATCTGTGACAGGAACTCCATGGGAACAGCTTCAGCCCTGGTAAGAGCAGGAGCGATTGGCGAGTATTTCAGGCATTCGATGATGGGAAACATGAAAGCGTCGTAAGCCTGAGGAGTAAGATCAATGATCAAACTCTGTTGGGAACGAATAGGCAAGATGTGAGAAGTTCGTGAACTGATGAAGAATCCGCCATTGTTGTGATGAAAATGGGAGAGATGATAAACAGTAGAGGTTAGAGGATTTTCTTGCTCTCTGGAAATATAGGTGCAGTAAAGAGGTAAACGGTGGTTTACATTGACTTTTATACTGATGGTATAGGAGAGTTAAGAATCTTTCCCAAATCTTCGATTGAAAAACGAAGAGTTTTTCGGAGGCGATTGACGCGTGACAGTTGGTGTTGCCGATGATTACGCAGGAGAGAGAGTGTCAGTCCCTAATTACACGCCTTCCCATCTGGCGCCGTTTGGAGATGAAACGGTTCTAATTCACACGCTTTGCCTGTTTGCGCCGTTTGAAATCAAATCGATTTGACTCCCGCCTGAGTCATCATTTTGTTATCTTATCCCTTTAGAGTTTAACGGCATCTTTAAAATAAAATCGCCCACGTGGATCAATATCAACCGCAACCTTTTTATAACAACCAATCCGATTAAAATGCCTTGAAATTGATGAAACCAGAATTTTGGAAACTCAAAAAGATTTTTGTGCTGAGTGTGTAAAAGAAAGAGAAATAAAGCTACACTTTTGAGGGATTAGGTGATGTCAATAAAGACACGAAACAATTGATCCCGGGCACGAATCTCTTCCTTCAAAGTCAAGAGAGACCTTAAAGTGTTTGTGTGGTTTCCCGTTGAATAACGATCAGACACTTATTAAGAAGTGTTGAAAGGCTTCTTTTAACTAGGCTTATGAGGGTGGCTTTCGCTTCGATTCATAGTTCCTGATCTTGATATAAGATAGAAATCGAACGAAGTACTTGTGAGACCAATGTAGTCTGTTGAACAAGTAGGTTGGAGATAATTAAAGTGGCAAGGTAAACTAATGTATGCCAAATCTCAAAGAAAGATTAAAACTGGATCCCAAGGGAAGAAATGTTATTGGATTTAACAATTTCATAGGAATCACTCACAAGAAAAATAGAGATTTCATGTTGTACCCCCATGGATAAGTCCGTCAATTCATTAGTGAAAGCTAGAGCAAGTTAATTGTTCACCGTCAATGCATAGTAGGTATTGAATTTTGGGTTTCACTTAGCACGTAGTGACACGAAGCTAAGATCATGAACACAGAAATTGTGCAACCATAAACCTCAGTGGTAATGTCTGAGAGTCTCAAGGGTTACATTTGTGAAGCGAATGCGATGGAGAAAAAGTAATGTAGATGGTGTAAAGAGACCAAAGTACCTTTGCTGTGAAAAATAAGGACTAAGCAGAAAACTCTTATCTCACGTGAGAAGAGAGTTAGGTAGCTCATGATTAGAATAAATATGAGAGCCTAATTAGGAAGACAAGGTTTGTTTATACCAAGTCAGTAAGGCTATTATTCAGAATCAGGTGAGGCTTTGGACACATACAACAACATGCTTCTAGGGACACTTAGCTAGTGAAATGATTTAACCACAAAGGGATATACAAAAAGATAAAAGCCAAAATTAAAATAAAATAAAATAAAGAAGGAGAAAAATAAAAAAAATAAAAAAAATATTTTTAGAGTTTTTGAATTTAAAAAAAATAATAAAAATAAAAAAATATTTTTGGATTATTGATAAAAAGGAAAATAAGACATAAAAAAATTAATACAAAAAAAATGTTGGAACCGAACCCGAGCGTTCGGTTTATTTCGGTTGAGAAAATTTTGGAACCGAACCCGAGCGTTCGGTCTATTTCGGGTGAGAAAAATTTTGAAGCCGAACCCGAACGTTCGGTCTATTTCGGTTGCCAAAAAAATAAGTTTGAAAAAGAAAAGAACTTTGACAATAAGATAAATGAATTTGGAAAAATAATACAAAAGATTTACAACCAACGAAACTACCTTTGAGTGATAAGCGAAGATCAGATGATACAACCGAACCCGAACGTTCGGTTCATTTCGGTACACCAGAACAAGACCCGAACCCGAGCGTTCGGTCTATTTCGCTTCTTACTTTTGATCCTGAGAGGTAATTTTTGGTACTGACTCCGATTCCATCATTCCTAGCCCTTGTAGAATTTTGTTGAAAGAAGCTTCAGGAAGAGCTTTGGTGAAGATGTCAGCCAGTTGATCAGTGGTTCGAACAAAATGAATTTCGACATTCCCATCATCCACATGATCCATAATAAAGTGATACCTCAGTGCTATGTGCTTAGTCTTGGAGTGTTGCACTGGGTTATGACAGATCCTAATTGCACTCTCGGAGTCGCAATATAGTGGGATATTTTTCATATTGAGTCCATAGTCCCGGAGCTGGCTTTGGATCCAAATCACTTGAGATGTACAGGAGGCAGCTGCGATGTATTCTGCTTCAACTGTAGACAGAGATACACAAGTTTGTTTCTTTGATTGCCAGCTAACCAACTTCCCGTCAAGGAATTGGCAGCCTCCAGTGGTGCTTTTCCTGTCTAGTCCACAACCTCCAAGGTCTGCATCTGAGTAGGCTTGGACGAAAAAACCTGAGTTTGATGGATACCATAAGCCGAGAGAGGTAGTTCGTTTTAGATACCAGAGTATGTTCTTCACTGCAAGCATATGAGGTTCACGAGGATTCGCCTGAAATCTAGCACAGTAATAAACAGAAAACATTATATCAGGCCTGCTAGTAGTAAGATACATTAAAGAACCGATCATCTAGCGATAAAGCGTAATATCGACTGCTTGCTTATCCAAGGATGAAGTGAGCTTGGTGCCGAACACCATTGGAACTTTAACCTTTGAGTCTCCCATCATTCCGAATTTAGCAAGGAGAGTCTTGGTATATATGCTTCCTGGTTAATGAAGATGCCTTCGGGTCCCTGTCTAATATTTAAACCAAGGAAAAAATTAATCATACCCATTGAGCTCATTTCAAATTTAGTCTCCATCAACTTTCTGAATTCAACTGTTAAGCTAGGATTTGTTGAGCCAAAGATGATATCATCGACATAGATTTGAAAAATCATAAGGTGGTTACCTTCCTTCTTACGAAAGAACGTTGGGTCAACCGAACCTTGTTTGAATTTGGACATCTTTAAAAACTTGGTTAGCGTTTCATACCAAGCCCTAGGTGCTTGTTTCAGCCCATAAACCACTTTGTCCAGAATATAGCAGTGATTGGGGTACTTTTCATTGACGAACCCCGGAGGTTGCTCCACATACACCGTTTCTTCAAGTTCTCCATTTAGAAATGCGCACTTTACGTCCATTTGGTAGACCTCAAAGTTCTTGTGTGCAGCATAGGCAAGAAATATTCGAACAGATTCCAGCCTAGCTACAGGAGCAAAAGTTTCCTCATAATCGATTCCTTCCTCCTGGCAGTATCCTTTCACCATTAGACGAGCTTTGTTTCTTATCACATTGCCTTCCTTGTCCATTTTATTTCTGAAGACCCATTTGAGACCAACAACTGAGGCATCTTTAGGAGTGGGAATGAGGCGCCAAACCTTATTTCTTTCGAACTCATTAACTTCCTCTTGCATAGATTGAACCCAATCAGAGTGATCAAGAGCAGTATTTACTGTCTTCGGTTTAACTTTTGAGACGAAAGAGTTAAACATGCAGAACTCTACTTTTGAGAACAGAGATGCTTGTTTTGCCTTCAGTTGAGATCGGGTCAGGACCTTTTCGGATAAATTACCCACTACCTGTGAAACGGGATGATCTCTGGTCCACTTAACAAGAGGAGGGTAATTTGGATCATAGGATGGATCCAATTCAGCGTTTACCATTTCTTCTAATTCAGATTGACTATCATTTTCATAAAACATATCGACATTCTCCCCCTCGACTGACGAGCATTTAGGTGTATCTTGACAATTCGGTGCTACAGGACTTTCGGGTGTATTTGAGCTTTCAGGAGCTACAGTACCTTCGGGTGCAGTAGAGCTTTCGGGTGCAGCTGGAGAAGAGTTCTCCCCTTCAATTTGTGAACTCGACTGTTTTGAAGAAGATGGATTCTCCCCCTCAACTGAAGCACCGTGCTGAGGAGGTTCATTTGGAACTGATACTCCTTCATCCATTCGCCTGGCAGCGTCTTCGACGATTTGCTTCAGATGGTCAACTTTGTTGTCTGCTGCATTGGCTTCTGAGAGAGTATCCTTCTCCAGTTCATCGAATAACTCCACAAACTGCTCAAATAAATTTGCAATCGAGGCCGTGACTTGGCCTGTTTGAGAGAAAATTTCTCCAACTGTTTCTTCAGTGGCCTTCAACTTCTTGACGTAGCTGTCATCAAAAGTCACATAATACGTTTCTTCAATATTCCTCGAACGCTTGTTTAAAACCCTGTATGCTTTTGAAGTAAGAGAGTATCCCAGAAAGATTCCTTCATCGGCTTTAACATCGAACTTGTTACGATGTTCTTTAGAATTGAAGATAAAGCATCATGAGCCAAACACATGGAAGAATTTAATGTTTGGCTTTCTATTGTTGATGATCTCATAAGGAGTGAGAGTGAAACGGTTATTGAGATAGGACCTGTTCTGTGTAAAACAAGTTGCAGCAATAGCATTAGCCCAGAAATATAAAGGTAGAGAAGCGAAACTTAGCATGGTTCGGGCCGCCTCACACAAAGATCGATTTCGTCTTTCGACAATCCCGTTTTGTTGAGAGGTGTAGGGGGCTGAGAAGTTGTGACTGGTTCCTTTTTCTGCCAAAAAGTCTTCAAATTCTTTATTTTTTAACTCCAGCCCATTGTCGCTTCTGATGTTACGAACGACTTTCCTCAGTTGCACTTCAACCTGCTTAATAAACATCTTTAGCTTGAGAGTTGCCTCAGATTTGTGCTTCAGAAAGAACAGCCATGTAAAACGTGAAAAGTCATCGACAATAACAAGAATATACTTGCTACCACCAATGCCTTCGATAGATGATGGACCACACAAGTCAATGTGAATTAACTCAAGTGGTTCAACGACTTTAGTGTTTATAATGGATGGGTGACTTTGACAACTTTGCTTCCCCATTTCACACGCAGCACACAAATGTTCTCGATCAATCTTGAGCAATGGAAGACCCCGAACATGACCTCCTGTGACAAGTTTGGTGATATCCTTGAAATTGAGATGGGAGAGCCTTAGGTGCCATAGCCAGCTTTCGTCAGAATGTGCTTTGGATAACAGACAGATAGCTGGATTTCTTTTGATAGGTTTGAGATTGAGAGGAAACATTTCGCCTTTGCGCTCTGATTTGAGAATCACTCTTTTTGTTTTCTTCTCTATTATTTCCGAACCCTCATCGTCAAATGAAACTTTAAGACCAGTACCTCCAACAAGCTGAGATACACTGATGAGGTTATGATGTAGCCCTTTAATGTACGCAACCTTTCTAATCGAGAAGTATCCATTTGTTATCATCCAATAACCTTTTATCGTGCCATATGAGTTGTTTCTGAATTTGACATTCCTGTCGTTTGGAAGAGCTCGAAACTCCCTCAGCTTTTCCTTCCTTCATGTCATGTGACGTGAGCAACCACTATCAATATACCATTCTTCGTCGAACTACTCGTCACTGATAACCTGCAAAAATCAAGCAGATTTAGGAACCCAAAGTTTCTTGGGTCTACGTGAGCCTTTCACAGGAGCAGGAATAGTAAGAGAAATGTCAACAAGATATGTTCTTTTTATTAAAGTTGTTTCATCTTTCTTCTTAATAGTGAAAACTTTAATTTTGTTATGATTTGTTACAGTCGGTTTGGATTCAGGTTCAGGCGTTTGGGCCTTGGAATGCTTTTGATCATTCTTGACTGAGGAAACCTTCGATTTTCCTTTGAAATCTATTGAAGATTTTGGATTTTGAGTTTGAATAGAATTGGATTTAGAATGGGGTTAAGAAGAATTAGAATGAGAGAATTTAGACTAAGATGTTTTCTTGACTTGAGGTTCTAAGTTACCCTTTAGGTTTTGGTCATTAGTGGGACCGAACCTTGAACCTCGATAGCTTTTGCTCTCTGAACCGAACCTATGCTTTCGGTAGCTGGTGTTCTCTGAACCGAACCTTTCCCTTCGGTTGTTATTCCTTTCTTCCGGCCTAACAACACTTTTCTCTGACTTTGAATTTTTGTCATGATAAGAGAAATGGGCGTTTTGAGATCGCCAAAACTGTTTTTATTCTGAGAGATTCTTTTTGTATCTCAGATTCCTTTGCTGCTTTTGATTCTTCACTTGCTTTGGCTGTCGGTGGATGTTGGCTTTTTGCTTTTGCTTCATGTCAGCTGGTTCACTTTTAACAGATGATGTTTCGCTTGTAGGAGTGACTTCTTCTACAGGAACATCTTTTGTACCACTAGTACTTGGGACATCGAAGTGGTCAGGCTTGTTTAGTGGCTCTGGCACATATCTGCCTTTGGTTTTCCAGGACGTTCGCTCTGACAGACCAACAGTTTCATCAGCATTATCAATAGGAGCAGACCAGAAAAACTCATCACAGCCATCTGCATTATCTTCGTTTACTATGGCAGTGAGTTCGGCTGTCTGATGTTCGGTTACTCCTGTGACCTTATACACCTGATTTGGTGTTGTTCTCACCTTTTGGTATACAACGGCCTTTTCTTCAAGAATCGGTGACTTATTTTGGGACAAACGAGCAAACTCCACTGAATTTTCAGAAATAAGATTTTTGTGGTTTTCAGGTTCGCTCTTGACAAACTCAGAACAGTCGACTTCATCCTCTACAGAAATTACGCACATATCATCATCCTCATTAAGCTCAGACGTGTTTTCAACATCAATTTTATTTTCTGAGCTCAAGTTTGCATTCAATGAGTCAAATTTTTGTATGGTTTCGGTCCTTAGTTTTAGTTTATCGTTTTCATCCAAAAGGTATTTCAGCATGTCCTTATGGTCCTTGGACTTTATAAAAGATTCAATTTTGTCCAGACCATACATATAAGTCGGATTCACATCATCAAACGAAACTACACTTTCGCAATTATATGCTTCAGCATCGATTTCATCCTCCTTAAACTCAAGGAAGGGCAAAATAATGCGATGAATTTTCTGCCCTATTTCACAGTTTAGATGAAGTTGAGTGATGTTAGCATAAAGACGTTTAGCAATTAAACAAAAAACATTTCTCTGTTTCAGAAGTTTTAAATTGTCTCTTTGTAAATAAATGTTTTCGTCCTTAGATTTAATCAGCTCCGACTCCTTCAGCTCTATCCAACTCATTGAACTGCACACTGAGAGGTTTTGCTATGAAGCATAAGTCCTCTCGCTCCATCGTGTCCTCTTTCCCACCGTCTGTATTGTATCCCCTCATTTGAGATACATCTGTCACCATCAAAGACTTCCCACTGCTTTCATCACCTCTTGCAACATACGCCTTTCCATGAGATGGCTTTCTGACTTCATCATCCTCTGACTCGGTTGACCAGACCTGCACGCCACCGAACTCATCATCCGTTGCCGAACCCTGCACAATCAAAGCATTCATCAAAGGGTTAGTAGCAGCTTTCTTTCTCTTGATCTCTTCCAGCTTTTTCATCAACACAGCTTCTTCATCTTTCTCCTCATCCTTCTCTGCCATTTTCTTCAGGACACACTCTTTGGCATAGTGGTTCTTTCCTCCACAGTAGTAGCAGTTCACACCAAAATCTCCTTCAACTTTCGCCTCTTTCTCTGGTTCTTCTGTCTTCGGTTCCTCCTTAACCTTTTCAGAACTGTAGCTTCCCTGCCAATTTCGGTTCTTATTGGTAGGGAACCTTTTCTTAATGAACCTCTTTGGATTTGACACCATCATTGCATAGTCTTCAGAAGTAAGATCATAGTCTTTTAAGTTGAGATCTTCATCTTCTACCACACATTTGCTTTTAGACAGGAGTGCCAAGGACCCCAAACTTGAGACCACATTTTTCTCTTGCAAGATAATCTTTTCTTGGGATTTCAGAATCCCCACTAGCTTTTCCAATGAATAAGATTTAAATTGCTCATGAGCTTTAACAGTGGACACAACTGCTCTCCACTCGGTTCTTAGGCCATTCAAGAAGGTTACTTTCTGTTCAATCAACTTCCTTTCTATATCGTGTTTGATCATCTTGCTAAGAAGATGATTGAAGCGATCAAACGTCTGAGTAACAGTTTCATCAGAATTCTGTTTAAATTCACCAAACTCAGACAAAAGCAAGGTCTGAATAGAATGCTCCAAATCTTCATCTGTGGAATATAGCTCTCGCAACCTATCCCAGATTTCTTTAGCGGTGCTGCAAGAACTCACCAGCCTGAATGTATCTGATTGAAGAGCGAATCGAATCAGTCTCAATGCTTTAATATTGCACTGAAACTTTTCCTTTTCGTCTTGAGCAACGTCCTTTACGTCCTTTAACAAATCATTATACTCTTTCTGAGTTTTAATGATTTTTGATGTTCCTGAATGAGCAAATGGTCCAGAAATGATTGCTTCCCAAATAAGGTATCCATTGTCTTCAGATCCAGGGACATAATCTTCAAAATGATGTGCCCAGACTTCGTAATCCTGGGTGTAAATAATAGGAATCTTCGATGTTGATCCAATGTTGTTCGAGATGTTGATGGGATTAGATTGTGACTCGTCCATTCTTGATCGTTTAACCTGTTTGAAAGATCAGACTTGTAATATGTAATATTACGGCAAAACAAATAAATGCTAAGTTACGTCAATTATGGAATGACGACTCAATAAATATTAGTTAATGCGGAATAACCCTAATCGCAAACTCTTTCACAGAAAAGATGTGTATGAATTACACAACCTGGCTCTGATACCAATTGATGAGTTATAAAATAACTCTTTGATCGATTAGATCTTTGGAACAGGTAAGTATTGAATGTAAAGATAGTAAAAACGAAACACAAGTATGAATCAAAATGTGTCGAATGATTAGATTACTCGATCCTCAGCAGAGCTCGACTAAGAACTTCCACTGTAGAGGATTCTAGGGTTACAAAATAAGAACGATGAATATGATGAACAATACTTTTCTAATCGTCTCTAATCCCCACGCTCTAGGATGCATGCAAGCATCTATTTATACTAAACCCTACAAAACTCACGGATGGACAAGCCCATACCGGAGATAAACATTGGACTAGCTAACGAGCCCAATAGACGCAACATAATACTGGACCTAACAAAGTTGACTATGCATGTGAGTTCTAAGAGTTCTCAATTGGTTTCAAAATAACCTGGAAGCAATGGTAGGCCCTCGTGCTGTCGGGTAGCAAGAAATTAAGATTGAACAAGGTCAGTCCATATGAGTTTGGATTTGTCACTAACCTTGTCTTGTGATTTTCGTTTTGACAAATTCACATCGATAGGAACACATAAACCACAAAAAATCTAAGTGTCATAATGTTACTCTCCAATTGAAGAAAATGATTGTGAGGAAACGCTTTCACTAAGTAGATTCTAAGGAGATAGCAATTGTGTTACTAGCATTCTCATATTCGATTGTGATTATGACATTCCTCTTCATAGTTTGAATTATGATAAAAGTCAAAGGTCTAAACATTTGATACTTATTGTTGTATGTTCTAAAATTGTTTAGACACGCATGTGAGCTATCTAAGGATAGGTGTATAAGTTTGAGGCCTAGATAAAGTCTTACCGAATCCTCTTATATCAGAAATCTGAACTTTGGTAAGAAAGTCAATAAGTATTGATTTCTAGAAGTTTAGCTGATTTCTGAGTACATGTCAAAGCTAGTGGGAGCATAAGTGTTATGCTAATAAGACTGCAATTATAATGCTAGTGGGAGCACAATTATTACGTTAAGAGTTGCAATTTAGCAATGTTAATTACATAAAACAAAATTTCAATTCGCAAAGTTGCAGGGTTTGAAAAGCTGTTTTGCTATATTTAAGGGAGAGGAATTCATACTTCATTTCAATTCTAAAAGCTTACTTTGAGATTTTTATCAAAATTTGTCTTATATATATATATATATATATATATATATATATATATATATATATATATATATATATATATATATATATATGAATACCATGTTCAAATGATTCAACGTAAGGAAATTCTATATATGGAAATATTATAGAAAAAGACTAATAAAGAATCAAGTCTTTATGTAAAATATTATGTGTAATATCCAATATGCTTCGGGTATAGGATTGATTACATATGCTATAGTATTAATTTGTTCTAACTTTTCCAAAATGCGTAGGGCATTAAGAGGGAAAATGGACTAGAACAAGGTATGAATAAAATGGTTAAGCTATTATCGAGGACAATCTGAGATTTACCAAAGATTGGTTGCTCACGCACAGTTGGAAGCATGGTGCAAATTTTGGAAGGAACATACTGACATATTCTAAAAACGAGGCAACTCTTATTCAAAATTGATACTCAAAATGGGAATATGGAAATGTTTCCATAAGTGGAAGTTATTCTTTAAATCTGCGTAATATTAGAAAACTTAATGCAATAAGGATGTTCAAAGGAATGTACTTTGAATGTGAGACTTCGTTTCCATGGAATTGGTCTCCATTGGAATACTTTGTAATGTTTGTTGCCAAGTCTCTATGACTTTTGTGCGTAGTTATTACAAGAGGATCAATGCATATAAGTTTAGAATCCAACATATTAGAGTAAATGGCAAGAATTTGGTATTCTCACATTTACAGTAAGGATTTGGAATTGTGAAATGAGTTTCATTGAATATGTGTTCAATTGATCTATTTCACAAATAAATTACCATAGGTTCACATAGTGTGCATGCTTAGAGCATGGGATAACTATTGTTTTAATTCAACTATTAAGTTGGTTAATTAAAACATTATACAATGAATAATGTCTAATCAATATGGTGATTAAATAAAAGGTGTTTTATTAACATTCACAATTTCCGAGACCATATTGGATTCGATTACTCTTGTGTCCCATCCCAAACCAGAACGACGGAAACGTCTGGGGGTGGATGACTTTATGTATAGTATCATAACAACGAATGTACTTAGTGAAGAAAGCAAACACAACCATCATCAATATAATTGAAAGAGTTACATCATAGAGTAAGTTCACATGTTTCAAAATCAATTACATCATGATGACAAAATAAGTTTTGAATTTAACGCCTTAGCACCCTGTCCTCGAAAACAGTTGATTACCTGTTTAGTGATTTCCTGAGAATACAAGTTGTTTGAAAAAGTGTCAACACAAAGGTTGGTGAGTTCATAAGAGTTTTAGTTGAGAACTAAACTATTTTCCTTGTAAAAGCGGTAAAGGGATTCCATAAAATTCAATATTTTCCTTGAAAAGTGAGTTGTAAGTTTCTGTGTTATGAAATTGTGCATCCTAGAATTCCCAATAATTTCCTTCAATAATCTCCAAATGTATATAAGTTATATAAAGTTAAAGTTAAATGAGCCGTCGAATGTAATGGGTCTGCCCTAGGCCCACAACCAAACAAGGAACAGGAAACAAAGCGAACCCACCAATTCTAAGTCGATCACGATTAAATTCTATGTAACACTAGCATATACTCTTAGAAGTTATAGCTGAAAACTAACAATTCTAGATAGAATGTAGTCTTAAAACCTAAGACCGAAACCAAATCCTAGTGTAGTGTATGAAATAGTAGTAGTAGTAGTGAACATAAACTATACATATCATTGTTCATCAAATAGTGATAGTGGTAGTGCACATGAACTATACATATTATAGTTTATCAAATGTGGTGGTGACGGTGAACATAAGCTATACATATTATAGTTCATCAAATAGCGATAGAGATAGTGGAGATGAACTATGCATATTATAGTTTATCAAAAGTGGTGGTAAGGGTGAAATCCCTTTTTGTAATAAGTTTGTAGTGTAGATGAAACATAAACTATACCTATTATAGTTTATCACATTGTTGGTAATGTATATACACCCAAACTGTATCGATTATAATTAGCGTATTCATTTGTGGGGGTATAATAGACTTAACTACACTTATTGTAGTTTATCATAATTATTCGTGGTGGTAGTAACCCTTTTTTATATGTAATACCTTTAGTAATGTGTTTGTTATGTGAATGAATCATAAACTATACCTATTATAGTTTATCAAAATAATTGTTGGGGTAGCGAGCATAAACTATACTTGCCATAGTTTACCAATGTTTGTATTTCAATGGATATAACCTCATAATACCATTTTTATATTTACCTTACTTATGAAGGTAAGAATTCATTTGTTTTCTGATGTATGTCTATATACCAAGACAAAATGACACATAATGTAATAATATATAATCACATAATGATACACACCTTGCTCAACAAGTTACAAGGTGTGAATGAAAGTTGTAAGCTGTCAACTTGTTTTTAACATTTCTATACTGTTTTGGAAATATCCCAGAAAAATCATACGAAGTCAAAAGCTGAATCCGTAAACTCTGGGAGTTTAGAAAATGTGTCTAGTTTGTTCATGAATTTTATCCTGATTTTTAGATGTCTCTAACTTTTGTGCAAATGTCCATATTCACAAACTGGTCCGTATTCATAGCTATAGTGATAGTCAGTTTTGTAAAAATCACCATAAATTGTAGAATAATCGTATGGATATGTGCAAGTAGTCATTGTAAAGGTATAAACCTAAACTATCTTCATCTCATTCAGTTTTGGAAACGCAAATGTTTAAGTTGACCAAAACTGTCCATGAATGGACTTAAACTCACCTTATGTTATTTCAGTGGATGGATGTTGAAGATAGGAAGTATTCAACTGAAGAACACTTAGAATGTTGCTAGAAGATTCGAAGATCTAACACAAGTACGATGGAGTTTGTGTAAGGTATCAATGATTTGAGTTAAAAGGAAGTGTAGTAATCATATGAAAGATGATGATATTTACCAAATGAAGAAGAAAAGTCTTGGAAAAAGCCTTGGAAAAATCGGAACTGAAAGAGAGAAGTTGAGAGAAAAGTGTTTGCTCTTTGCATGGAGATGAGAGAAATGAGTGAGAATGAGGAGAGAGGGTGAGTTTTCCATCTCTTAGAACGTGAGTATGGCTGGGAAATGATTGGCAAAGGCCTACAAAGTGACTAGGAATGGTGGGGAGGGGTGTGGGTTGGTCATGGAGTGGGTATGGGTGGTTGCTTGTGTCATAAACTAAAGAAAAGTCAACACTCCACCTTTAGTACTTCACCCACTCTTCTTGGATATGATTTATCCCAAAAGCATGATTAATTAACAAATATGGGGCGTTATATGTTAAAATAAAGTTTTGGGTGAAAACCCCGCGTTAAAATAATTAAAAACGGGCCTAAAATGCAAAACTAGTCAAAAACCGGGAGGAAAAGGCTTTTTTGCAAGGCCTCTCGTATGAGGGACCGAAAGTGACCAGGTTCGGTCCTTAGAGGCTGGAACCGAAGGCGAAGGTGGGCTAGGAAGCCAAATGGACCGAAGGGATCAAAAGTGAAATGGCATGCGAGGTTCGGGCCTGAAAGGAGGTTCGGTCCGAGTGTGAAGGTTCGGGTTCGGTCCATTGGTTCGCAGGGGCTTTGGGTCAGCAGGGTTCTGTCCCTATAGGGGACCTTCGACTCTAAGAGGCTTCGGCCCAAAAGGATGGGTTTCGGGTCCTTAAGCCTATTTTACTCATTTTTACCCCGTTTTAAGCGGTTTTTGACCCGGTTCAGGGTCGGGATGACCCGATTGATTATAAAAAGTTACAAGAACTTTTAGAGAGATTTGGGAGAGATTTTTATATAGAGAGAGATAGAGTGATAGAGATTGAGAGAGGTTTCGTTTGTGACTTTTTGAGTGTCCGACTTCGCAACACAAGGTCCGTAAACCCCATTAAGCCATGTTTAAGGGTCCTACACACTCCCGATGAGGGTGCATTAGTGTCTTATCATTTTGGTTCATTATTTACCATAATTTAGGCTACAGAAATTCAAACACATGAACTTTCCAATTGATATTTTCTTATTTAAATGGTGACTCATACAACAATTACATAATGTAAACCCTAATATACCCAAGTTAATTGAGTTGATCGGTTTTGACTTGTTGACTTTATTTGAATTCGGCTTGACCGGAACTTGAAGATTGTCACATCATCCCCCGTTAGAAGGAATTCCGTCTCGAAATTAGTATTTCGAGCAGGACTTCAAGAAATTTGGGTAAAAGATGTGGGTACTTTTCGGAGTACAAGAAATTAATATGGTGAGGACCAATCCACCTTATGTTGAATTACGACTTGGAATTTCTTATTGTAACTAGAGTTAAGTCGATTTAAAGGAGTGATTGTTCTGGAATGATAGTGCATTCTATGTATGTCTTTAAGCTCTCTGTTTTATCCCTGTTGTTACTACTACGACTGCTTCATGTTGTGGTCAGTGAGTACTAGCACGATGAGTGCTCCGACAAATTTTATGACGAAATTTTTAGTATAAGTCCTACCAGTTCGTTTTTAATTGCTAGGTGTAAACTAGTCGTAGATCATTAAGATTGCAATAGTAGTCGAATGAGTGACTCTACCATAAGCCCACAACCAAACAAGGAACAGGAAGTAAGGCGAAATTATACATTCTAAGTCCATAAAATCTTAATGATATATGACCATAACATTTACACTAGCTATCGTAGATTCACTAGTAAAAACCCTATGTTTTTATATACGTGACAAGACTTATTTGAGTTCATCACGTTTGTGAGATTTATGGTTGATAAACCCTATCTTGACAAAAGTTCTAGTAAAGTTTAAATCCTACATGTGGTGGTTAAAAGCTCGTACTGTTATTCACAGGTGGTTCTGGGGAAGTTTCTCCTGTGGTGATCATAAGTACCCTCTCACCGTCTCCAGCATTCGTTATCCTTGGACAGTATCTCTTAAAGTGTCCCATTTCACCGCACTCGTAACAAGTTGGGTTGCTCCAAATTCGGGGACCTGGTTGATGGGTCGTACCGGTGCCTTATAGAAACGGGTAGTGTGTCCCTTCATGTTGCAATTCATGCAATGCAATTCCCTGCAAGCCCCAGTATGATGGAAGCTACACTTGTTACATTTCGGAAGGGTTCCAGTGTATCGATTTATGGGTGTGGGAGTGGCACGGGTGGTGGCAGCATGAACAACGATGATATGCTACTTATTGGTGGGGTCTTGGGCCGATTGATTCTTCTTGTTGTCCCAAGACTTCCTTTTATTCTTTCCCTTGCCATCTTGCTCAGGGGTGGTTGTCACAGTGCCATGGCTGACCTTATGGTCGATGAGTTATTGTGCCAACTCCTTGGCACTATCAAAGGTAGTTGGTCTTGAAGCCAACACACTATCTTGAAATTGGGAAGATAATCCCCAGAGGTATCGTTCCACCTTCTTTTC
Organism: Lactuca sativa; assembly: GCF_002870075.4. Lineage (NCBI taxonomy): Eukaryota > Viridiplantae > Streptophyta > Magnoliopsida > Asterales > Asteraceae > Lactuca > Lactuca sativa. The sequence goes on from NC_056626.2 coordinate 296,206,874, forward strand.
CTTATGAGTGACTATCGCGGGACAAAGGAGTGCTAGATCACAGAATCGGTTGGTGTAAGTTGCAAGGTCAGATCCTGTCATCTTGAGATTCCATAGTTCTTGCTCTTGTTTTTGTACTTCGCCCCTTGGGCAACACTCTTTCAGCGTCAACGTCTTTAAGTCTTACCAGTTTAACGAGTTAGCCAATGCAAGCGTCAGTTACTTAACGTGGCTATTCCACCAAGTAAGGGCTCGGCCAGAGAAAGTGCATGCTGCAAATTTGATCTTGCTTGCTTCGGGACATGCACAGACCTCAAAGATTGATTCTGTCTTCTCGAACCATTGCATCAAAGTGATAACGCCCCCGCTTCCATTGAAAGAATCCGGTTTGCTATTGATGAAGTCCTTATAGGAACATTCCCTCGTACGCCCCGTACTATCCCCATGGTTAGAGTTTGTGGCACCAGATCCAGCACCACTGGTACCATTTGTACCAATATGCGACAATGCGGCAGCTACGACTGCGGTTACGGAAGCTTGTAACATTATGGGATAAAACTGCGGAGGTGGTGGCGGAGGTGGTGGCGGAGGTGGTTGTGGTGCTACGCTGCTAGAAGGTCTGGACTTTTTATTCGGCAGCATAGATCTGTCATAAGTTTGTAGAGACGAACAAACGGTAAGTTTATAATAGTAGTGACAAGTCGGGTGTTATTAAGCTAGACTTTTCTGTATTATGTTCTGACTTAAAAGTATCTTGCATGTAATTCATAACAAAGCCCATATGAATGAATTTAGTGGTAGTGACTCAAATGTAACTTGTGATCTGTTTCGTGCCTTATCCCCTCCTAAGAACACTTGGTATATACCAGTCGTGTATAATTAAGGTCCAATAGGCTGTCGAACTTAATGAGTCTGCCCTAGGCCCACAACCAAACAAGGAATAGGACCCAAGGCGGACTCACCATTTCTAAGTCGATTGTCTCTTAATTACACCTGACTTTGAGTTATACATTAAGAATTCTTGGAGTTACAATAAGCAAATTGTTTGTAATACTGAGTTATGAAATACGTGGAAAATTCCCAATGAATTTTAATAGTGCCAATTTCTTTAATATAATTTAGTGTATAGGGTTCGAGGAAATTTGATCTTATAATAGGTCTACATCTCATTAATGTAAGGAAAAATTTTAACAGTGCCACGATTCCCTTGAATAGTGTAGTCTCCGGATTTTGAAGGATTCGAATGACTCTATCGATATATAGGAGTAGTCGTTAGACGCATGCCAGTAGTCCAAGTCTATACCGATATGTCAGTGGTGTACACCCTACTTGTGGCGGGTGATGCTCTGTGGGTCAGAGAGTAAAGACATGAAAGTCCGCATTTCCCAAACCTTCACTTTGACTTCTATTCTCCGATGATCTGCTTTCATCACACATTTTCTCTAATGCTTGTTTGACATTCCCATTACTCTGCGATTCTTGGCTTAAGTTGTGGTCACTTATATCTACAGCCCTTGTTGTGGTTCCTAGCCAGTCATGTCCTCTATCATGTGACAAAGGTGCATTGCGGTGATCTTGGTGATAGCGCTAACCTTCCTGATTCGGTTGACCGGTGCTTGTGTTTGTATCCTCTGGTAAGCGATGCGGTATACTATGACAAAGAGGGCCTTGTCTACTGATCCTCCTCCATTGAGGTTGTAGAAGCCTCTTTCCATCCTGTAGAGAGAGTGTTTGACCTTGTCTTAGACTCCATCTATTTAAATCTACGACTGATTGAGGTGTTGGGCCATGAAAGTCTCATCGGGATGTAGAGTCTGGAGGGTGTATTGTAGACCTCGACTCATTGTCAGATTCTTCTCCTATTTATTCTTTCCTTTGTTTTACTTTGATTTCTCTTCCTCTCGTTCTGCTTCTAATTGTCTTCGGGGTCTTCCTCTGTTATTTCATCAGGATCCTCTTCGGGAGTTTCTCCATTCTAATCACCATTTTCCCAGTTAGGTAAATAGGGGTCTCCTGGTAGTTGAGCTCTTGCCATGTTGTTAGGGCGAGAATAGGTGTAGATGAGATGGTTATTAGACGTCTAATCTTGTAATTACTTATAGGTGATGATCCTTATTAGTCACCTCTATAATCAAATAGTGCATACCAGTTACATATGATCTGAGATAAAATAGACCTTCTAATAGACGACTCTACTCTAAATCCACAACCAAACAAGGAACAGGAAGTACAACAATAGTCATAGATTCTGAGTCTATAATATCTTTGATTATGTATAACCTTAGCGTATGCACCAGCCATTATAGACCTGCTAATAGGGGTCTTTAGTTCTCACATAGGTTAGTTGTAGTACCTAAAAGTACTCCTATAGTACTTTAATGTTTGTCTTATGCTCTCGATGTTTATTTGTAGATAGAGTCGGTAAGTTTTTAGACTTGTTGCAACACGACGACCATTCCTGGGCATATGCTAATCATTTTTGGGTGAGACATAGTTGATCAGGCTATGTCATTCCCAGATCTGACTATACATCCCCAAGCCACCTCGTACTGTTCAACAATCACCACTTTTGTCCCATCCCACCATGATACCGACCGTAGTGTTTATGCATGTGCTCATACTTTTTAACGAGAAACTATTTGTTTCTAAAAGTATAGTTATTTGGAAAATGTTAAACCAGAGACTTTCAGTCCGAATATATTTATAATTTGTATATCTTATATGTTTCGATATACTTAGTTCACTATAAACAATGCTTTGATACCAATCTGCCACACCCCCAAACCAGAACGGCGGAAACATTCGGGGGTGGATGACTTCATGTATAGTATCATCACAACAAATGTAATTAGTGAAGAAAGCAAACACAACCATCATCAATATTATTGAAAGAGTTACATCATAGAGTAAGTTTACATGTTTCAAAATCAATTACATCATGATGACAAAATAAGCTTTGAATTTAACGCCTTAGCGCCCTGTCCTCGAAAGCAGTTGATTACCTATTTAGTAATTTCTAGAGAGTACAAGTTGTTTGAAAAAGTGTCAACACAAAGGTTGGTGAGTTCATAAGAGTTTTAATTGAGAAATAAACTGTTTTCCTTTTAAAAGCGGTAAAGGGATTCCAGAAAATCCAATATTTTCCTTGAAAAGTGAGTTGTAAGTTTCCGTGTTATGAAATTGTACATCCTAAAATTCCCAATAATTTCCTTCCATAATCTCCAAATGTATATAAGTTATATAAAATTAAAGTTAAATAAACCGTCGAATGTAATGGGTCTGCCCTAGGCCCACAACCAAATAAGGAACAGAAAATAAAGCGGATCCACAAATTCTAAGTCGATCACGACTGAATTCTATATAACTCTAGCATATGCACTTAGAAATTATAGCTGAAAACTAACAATTCTAGATAGAATGTAGTCTTAAAACCAAAGACCAAAACCAAATCCTGATGTAGTGTATGAAATAGTAGTAGTAGTAGTGAACATAAACTATACATATCATAGTTCATAAAATAATGATAGTGGTAGTGCACATGAACTATGCATATTATAGTTTATCAAATGTAGTGGTGACGGTGAACATAAGCTATACATATCATAGTTCATCAAATAGCAATAGAGATAGTGAACATGAACTATGCATATTATAGTTTATCAAAAGTGGTAGTGAGGGTGAAATCCCTTTTTGTAATAAGTTTCTAGTGTAGATGAAACATAAACTACACCTATTATAGTTTATCACATTGTTGATAATGTATATACGCCCTAACTGTACCGATTATAATTAGCGTATTCATTTGTGGGGGTATAATAGACTTAACTATATTTATTATAGTTTATCATAATTATTCGTAGTGGTAGTAACCCTTTTTTATATGTAATACCTTTAGTAATGTGTTTGTTATGTAAATGAATCATAAAATATACCTATTATAGTTTATCAAAATAATTGTTGGGGTAGCGAGCATAAACTATACTTGTCATAGTTTATCAATGTTTGTATTTCAATGGATATAATCTCGTAATACCATTTATATATTTACCATACATATGAAGGTAGGAATTCATTTGTTTTCTAATGTATGTCTATATACCAAGACAAAATGACACATAATGTAATAATATATAATCACATAATGATACACACCTTGCTCAACAACTTACAAGGTGTGAATGAAAGTTGTAAGCTGTCAACTTGTTTTTAACATTTCTATACTGTTTTGGAAAAATCCCAGAAAAATCATACGAAGTTGAAAACTGAATCTTTAAACTCTGGGAGTTTAGAAAATGTGTCTAGTTTGATCATAAATTTTATCATGATTTTTAGATTTGTATAACTTATTTGAAAATGTCCATATTCACAAACTGGTCCGGATTCATAGCTATAGTGATAGACGGTTTTGTAAATCTAAAATGTTTATGTTGACCAAAACAGTCTATTTTCAAGTAATACAGTTTTGGAATCTAAAATGTTTATGTTGACCAAAACAGTCTGTGAATGGAGTTAATCATTCCTGATGAAAGCTGTTGGAAACGTTTAGTTGTGTTCTTTGTGTTTTAACTTGTATTTCCCCCCCCCCCCCCTTAAAAATTACGAATACATGAAAAGATAGGGGTATGAACTCACCTTGTGTGATTTCAATGGATGGATGTTGAAGAAAGGAAGTATTCAACTCAAGAACACTTAGAATGTTGCTAGAAGATTCGAAGATCTAACACAAATATGATGGAGTTCATGTAAGGGATCTATGATTTGAGTTAAAAGGAAGTGTAATAATCACATGAAAGATGATAATACTTACCAAATGAAGAAGAAAAGTCTTGGAAAAAGCCTTGGAAAAATCGGAATTGAAAGAGAGAAGTTGAGAGAAAAGTGTTTGCTCTTTGGATGGAAATGAGAGTAATGAGTGAGAATAAGGAGAGAGGGTGAGTTTTCCGGCTCTTAGAACGTGAGTATGGCTGGGAAATGAGTGGCAAAGGACTACAAAGTGACTAGGAATGGTGGGCAGGGGTGTGGGTTGGTCATGGAGTGGGTATGGGTGGTTGCTTGTGTCATAAACTAAAGAAAAGTCAACACTCCACCTCTAATACTTCACCCACTCTTCTTGGATAAGATTTATCCCAAAAGCGTGATTAATTAACAAATATGGGGCGTTATATGTAAAAATAAAGTTTTGGGTGAAAACCCCGCGTTAAAATAATTAAAAACGGGCCTAAAATGCAAAACAAGTAAAAAACCGGGAAGTAAAGGCTTTTTTGCGAGGCCTATCGTATGAGGGACCGAAAGTGACCAGGTTCGGTCCTTAGAGGCTGGAACCGAAGGTGAAGGTGGGCTAGGAAGCGAAATGGACCGAAGGGATCAGAAGCGAAATGGCATGCGAGGTTCGGGCCCAAAAGGAGGTTCGGTCCGAGAGAGAAGGTTCGAGTTCGGTCCACTGGTTCGCAGGGGCTTCGGGTCAGCAGGGTTCGGTCCCTATAGGGGGCTATCGGCTCTAAGAGGCTTCGGCCCAAAAGAATGGGTTTCGGGTCCTTCAGCCTATTTTACTCGTTTTTACCCCTTTTAAGTGGTTTTTGACCAGGTTAAGGGTCGGGTTGACCCGATTGACTATAAAAACTTACGAGAACTTTTGAGAGAGATTTGGGAGAGATTTGTAAATAGAGAGAGAGAGGTTGATAGAGATTGAGAGAGGTTTCGTTTGTGACCTATTTTAGTGCCCGGCTTCGCAACACAAGGTCCGTAAACCCCATTAAGCCATGTTTTAGGGTCCTACACACTCCCGATGAGGGTGCATTAGTCTCTTATCGTTTTGGTTCATTATTTACCATAATTTAGGCTACGGAAATTCAAACACATGAACTTTCCCATTGATAATTTCTTATTAAAATGGTGACTCATATAGTAATTACATAATGTAAACCCTAATATACCCGGGTTAATTGAGTTGATCAGTTTTGACTTGTTGACTTTATTTGACTTCGGCTTGACCGGAACTTGACGATTGTCACATCTTTTGTTTCAATTTGTGTGTTTTTGACTTCCCGGATAACTAGGTTAATAAAACCATCTGCAGTCGATCATATTTTGGAAGTAGGTATTGAGGCAAGACTATCATGAATGGGACTTTAGATTTGTCTAAAAGGCATTTAGGCATAGCACAAGTTTGATGCAATGGTCATGAGTACTCCTAGAATAAGATTCGAGTATTTGATTCAACCCACGCTCATCTGAATCACTTCGTGGATTTCATCATGAGTGATTGTGAGACGATAATATCTTATATTCTTGAAACGGAGACATATAGTTGCAGTTTACAATTCGGTTGCACATTGATGATATGTAAACACATCGGTAACTCGATGTTATAAAACATATCATTATGTGTGATTTGATGAGTAAATAGAGAAAGCATATGAATCAAATTTTATCCATTCCTTTTACCCAATGTGGGATAAAAGTGATATCTGTAGGCCCCTCGATGATTTAGTGATGACACTCCTAAGTGCTCGGCCGAGCCTAAACTGATTTGATTTTTTCAATTAGACAGTCGTCATAAGTCAGAAATCGGGAAACAACAGATGGACAGAGAGAATTATTATAATCCATGTCTTATTCCATATGATATCTTGTAGAATGGAGGAATATATGATCCCTTATCTAATGGACACATCATTGACTAGGTCCGAGTTCGACAACGGGTTTTAAGAGCTATGCTTGCTAGTCCGGATTTTGGAGTCGTACTTGCAATAATAGTTATTAGACTTATCCAATTGGGAGACTGTTGGATTAGCTATCTACTCCCATAACAATAATTGGTATGTACTTGACCCGAGAGTAGCATGGTCTATTTGGGTTGCATATCACCATGACAATTTGATAGGATAGTCTTTTGAGAAATTGTTGTTTATGATTTATTAATATATTGTAAGTTCTAATATATTAATATGAAATCATATGATTTAATTAGTATTCATAAAGAATAAATTTGGAATTAATTTAGTGACCAAAAGAGACTAATTAAATCTATGGGCACTAATTATTGTAATTAGTCAAACATATGGATTGGGCTATTGATCCCTATTGGACTAAGTTTATGTAAGGATACATAAAGAGTTGGCCCACATGAACCATGGATCATAAACCCATGGGTATGGATTTGGGTTTACCCATGACCCTTGGAATCCTACATATAAATATGTTGCTCCATATCCAAAATCTCGATGACATGTTCTTGGAGTTCATTGAGTCGATTTTGGTGCAAGAAATACTCTCTCAAAAGTCTCTTTTTTCCAATGTGTGTTGTGAACCATTTCAGGTGAAAAACGTGGGGCACTAAGTTCTTAAAGTCCAAAAGTACAAGCTAAAACAAAGAGGTATCTCTATAACTTAATTCTATGTAGTTCATATCAATTGTATGTTAGTTGTAGGCTTCAAGCTTTGGAAACAATATTGCATGTATAATTAAAGAACAACATAGATCCAATTATTTTATGGTTTTATGTACACCATAAGATGTTGTAGTATACAAAACCCAACATATAGATCTATACGGGGTTGACACCCCCACACCTGAGTTGTTCGCTACAGCTAGACGGGCCAGTCTAGGGTGACAAGAATCTTTAGAAACCGACGTCTGAAAAACGTCAAGGTAGGCGCTCTCATCACATTAGTATGGTTATAACGACTCACATTGGGATTAACAGCACTACTTTAGTTTATGGGAAGCTTTATGTCATTAGTTTTATTAAAAGAAACGAAACTATATACTAATGTCTGTAGACTATTCATTTTAATCATGATCTTAGGGTTTAAGACTACAGTTCTCTATTAAGAAAATATTGGATTTTCTGGATATATTCATTATTACTCTACAAGGAAAAGATACAAAGGGATTACCTACGATTTCAGTCCACTCATTCAAACGAAAATATAGGATTTTCTAGAAACGTATGCTTTATACTTACAAACATAGGAAAACAAAGAACATGAATGCAATTATACACAGTTTTGGAACGAGACTCACAAACTACTTTTTTTTATGGAAAATATTGTATTTTCTGGAGTTTCACAACTTATTCTAATAGACGATATTACAAAGTTTTCCAACAAACATGCTTATGAACTCACCAACATTCTATGTTGACGCTTTTCAAAACGACTTGTATTCTCAGGGATTCAGTGAATAGGTACTTGAGCCTTGGATCTGAATTATTTTACTACCTTTGAGGAAATCCTACTTTATGTTATTTTTGTGTAATTGATAAACAATTACAATTTGTAAAAACTAAATGTTGGTATATTGTAATGTATGATGTTTGGTTGTAATGACGTCAACCGCCCCTGGACGTTTCCGCCGTCCTGGTTTGGGGGTGTGACAACATGTATCAGATGGCATAATATGGTCGTAATATTAGCAAAATCAATGGTTGTTGAACTAAATATTTCCTTTTTGTCTTTTTTAGGACAAATAACTTGTCCTGTTCTACTTGATCATCTTGAGCACTCCTAAGAGATCTGACACGGACGCACATCAAACATTATTGTGCATCCTCTCATACATTCTACAATAATCGTAACTCTTATGACTTTCCAAACAAGTTTCAAACTCTAGAACTCCTTAGTCGATGGTGATGCTTGAACCTACACCCACTCTACTTCTTTCGTTGGACCACTAGTCCTTACCTTAGAGTTACAAACTTGATCTTAATTTGATACTTCTGCTTCTTCTCAAATTAGGTCATATTCTCAACCTAAGGTAAGGTCTTTACATTGGCTTTTGCAACTAATCGGATGGCCACATTCTAATGACCTTCTATTGTACAGTGCAATAGATACACAATGAGCTAGATTCTTGTCTCTATGATTCAAATTATTACACAAAATACACCTTCCTTCATGTTCTATAGTAGGTAGTATTTCTAGATGCAGGTTGGTTAGTCTTAACAAAGACTGCATTTCATTGAGTCCTTTACTGAGCAACTCATTGAGTTGACTGGATAACTCCTGCATTTCTGTTGGAGCAAAGCGATACGGAGACTTCGCTACGGGAGTAGCTCCAGGAATTAGGTCAATACGGAACTCGACCTAACGCTCGGGAGGGATTCCTGGAAGCTCTTCGGGAAATACATCAGGAAACTTACAGACTTTGGGGATTCTCGCGAGGTCTTTAACTTCCTGTTTCTCGTTGATTACATGGGCTAAGAATGCAATTCACTCCTTTCGCTGGAGCTTTTGAGCTTTGATGCAGGAAATGATACGAAGGTTGGAACTGATTTTATCACCATAGATTACGAGAGTTTGATCCGAAGGAAGGTTGAGACGAATGGATTTTTCGAAACAGAGGATATAAGCATGATTGGGACTCAACCAATCCATGCCAATGATGACATCAAAGCTCTTTATGGAAACCGACATGAGATCGATAGGAAATGAATGGTCGTTCAGGGTAAGGGTACAACCTACGAACACCTCGCTAGCGCTTTCTTTCTCACCGTTCTCCATCTCGACGTCAAACGTTTCAGTTAAAGGTTGGGAATTATGTTTTAGGTTGTGTTTAAATGCATGACTAATAAAGCTCTTTTCAGCACCCGAATCGAAAAGAATACTAGCATATGAGTTGCCGAGAAGGAATGTACCCGACACAACAGTGGGATCGGCGACTGCTTCCTCCCATCCAATGGTTAGAACTCTTCCGGTGTTATCTGATGTAGACTTTTTGGGGCAGTTCCTTTTAAAGTGTCCAACTTCACCACAGTTGTAGCAGGCTTGACCCACGCCTGCTCCGGAAGAATGATTGGCCGATTGGGCCGGAGCTTTGCAGAATCGAACCGTGTGCCCCTTCTTACCACAATTGGTACACGACAGTTCTCGGCAGGGGCCAGGGTTGTGGTGACACTTGCACTTGTCATAGAGGGGAAGATTACCAGCATACCGGCTGGTAGGAGTTGGAGCTGTGGATCCCACAACATAAGCAACAGCAACAGGGGTAGTCGCAGCATGGACTGCTACAGTTTGCTGTCTCTTGGAGGATCCTTGGGAAGATTGACCGTTCTTCTTCTTCAAGAACTTTCTCTTCTCACCACTGCTCTTAGTCGACTCAGGAGCGGTGGTGGTTTCCTCAACATCATCGCTATGATCAATTAGGGTTTGGGCTAAAGTCTTGGCACTATCATAGGTATCTGGACGAGCAGCTAAGACATGACCCTTTGTTGGATGGGTTAACCCTCAAATGAACCTCTCGATCTTTTTACTTTCAGGAGTGACTATCCCAGGGCAGAGAAGTGCAAGATCATCGAATCGGGAAGTGTATGCAGCAATGTCGGAACCTTTCATCTTCAGGTTCCAAAGCTCGTGCTCTAGCTTCTGCATTTCACCACAGGGACAGTATTCGGCTATCAAGAGTTCTTTCATGGCTTCCCAGCCCATGGCGTTGGCTACGGGTGGGGTCAAGGATTTGACTCGGCCGTTCCACAAAGTCAAAGCTTTATCAAGGAAGGTACAGGCTGCAAATTTAACCTTGTCGGACTCAGCACAGGCACAGATTTCGAAAATGGATTCGATTTTCTCGAACCATCGGGATAAGGAAATGACACCTCCAGTTCCATCGAAGGATGTTGGTTTTGCATTCATGAAAGCCTTATAGGAACCCTCCTTTCGGTGTCCCTGATCACTTTCTTGGTCCTGAGTTTGAGTACCACCTCCTGAACCACCGGAACCACGGGTGTTTAATTGGGACATAGCAGCTGCCACCGCGGCGGTAACAGCTGCCTGAAATACCACGAGGTCAATTTCAGGAGGAGTTGGTGGCGAGGGTTGTTATCTTGATCTATTAAGATCAAGAAAGAGAGGATGATAAGTCCTCTGAATTGAATCGAGAAATATGACAGATATATATTCCGAATAAGCGATAAAGCAGGAAAGAGTTATCAAGGCAGGTAAACTATCGCTAACGAAATGATCAAGGATCTATATGTGAACGAGGATTTCTACAAAGAATTGGCTTGAGAAATACTCCCATAGTATTTCATGATTCGCTAAGACACTGGTTCGATGTTTGTGGTATTAGGGTAAGTTTTAGGCATGCTGCATATCACAGTCACTCCCAAGCACATGTTGGCCGTGTCTCGAATGAATATAGTTGGCCAGGCTATATTGATCCTAGACATGACTACATTACTGCCCAGGTTTAACCGCAGCACACAACACCCATTTACTTATGTTCTGTTCTACTTGTAGTTACGGATCTCGACGGTTCGGTATACTTGTATACTTTTGAAAATACTTATAGTTTGAAGATACTTTTAATTCAGAGCACTTAGGCCCTTTAGTGTTTATAGTATTATACCATGTAAGGTTTGGTATACTTTATTCACTATAAACAAGGGCTCTGATACCAATCTGTCACACCCCGAAAACCGAAGGCGGAAACAATTCTGCGGTTGACTCCACGTTGAGTATCAAATCCAATGCACATAGTAAGTAAAGTAAAACAACCATTACATTACATTAAGAAAAGTTTTATAATTGTTTCAAAAGTACAGTTATACAATTGTGATACATAGTATATGATAACAAAACGAACGGATCTTCGGAGTACTCCATCTTGAACAAAACGATCTTCGGGTACAAGTTCTAACGTTAACCTAAGAACACAAGCGGTTTGAAAATCAGCATAACGCTGGTGAGTTCATAAGCAGTTTTTGTTTTTTGAAAATGTTCAAGTTTCCTTTCTGTTTCTGAAAATGTTACACACACCAAGAAAATCCCATATTTTCTTAAAAGGTTGATTACTGTTCTGGTTATGTACCAATGTATTCCCAGGAAAGTCCCATACTTTCCTGATTGTGTGTTACCAATTGTAAAAGATGTAAATTTATCCGATTTGTTACACTTTTCTAGTTATGTTCAATGTTCCCCAGGAAAGCCCCATGCTTTCCTGAATGTTGGTTTCCATTGTGAAAGATGTATTCTGTTAGACCCGATTATGTACAAGGTTTCCCAGGAAAGTCCCATACTTTCCTGAATAGTTGGTTATCAATGTAAAAGATGTATTATATTGAACATTATTACAATTAAGTAAATCTCTGTTATCCTATTTGCGAGTTCCATAACCATACGATAGACTAATTGTGGCAATAAGTAGTCCACATCACCTTATGACTTTCGTCACCCTTGAACCATTTCGGTTCGGCTATAGCTAGCAGCCAGGTGTGGGGTAGTCAGCCCTGTATAGATCTATACACTCACGTCACGCTCTCTAATCCCAGAGATTCTAATTACGGGTGCAGTCCTCCACTCGCGTATCTCTGTGGAGTGTTCGCCGAGGACGTGTCTCCAATCATACAGGACTAACAAATTTTCTGGTAATAATATGATAATCCTCCACTCGTGTATCTATGTGGAGTGTTACCAAGGAAAAAACAGTGTATAAGTTTTATGTTAATATGTTCTAATGTCATGCTTTTAACTGATAAAATGTGGAAAACCAATTGTGAAATATATAAAACATAACAGTTTATAAACCCATTTCACAAATATATTTTTACGCGATCTGCATTTTCAAACGGTCAACAGTTGTATCAATCAGTGTTAAAAGCATATAAGATATGAAACACACACATGAAAACAAGTTTTGAGTACAAGAAATCCCTTGCACTTTGCTTGTGTTCCCCCTGAAAATAGTGAAAACAGTGAAAAGGGTAGGGGTATGAACTCACCAGACGAGGAAATGCGACGGTTTCGGACACTAAACGTTGGTTCGGGGCTTGATTACTCGCGATGTCCCTATGTAAAATAAAATAATGTCCATATATATTTAATTAGATTTACAATCACTAATTATATGGAACATTACACTCCAACGAGGTTAAACACCTCAAAACGAGCGTTTGGAGTGACCCGGGTGACATCTACGGACGTGTAATGGTACTAGGGACTCGGGATTTGAGTTTACTCTCCAAGAGTAAACATTTTAGGGAGTTTACAGCCACATAACACATATATACATGAGTTCACAACCGTGAACTCATGTTGGTGTGATTTTGAGTGTTTAATGGCTCGTTTGGACTTGGGAATTCTTGGAATGATTTACTAAAATGCCTTGGAATAAACTAAATGAATTTATACCATTTAAAAGGGAGTTCATGGCTGTAAACTTGAAGTTTACGGCCGTAAACTCTCCTGAGGTCAAGAATAATTGTTTTGAGGCACTTAAAGCAATCACATGTGATTCTAGTAATTTTTTTAAGCCTTGGGATGGTTTAAGGGCATCATTTGGCACACTTTTATGAGTTTACGGCCTAAGAGTATGTGCCATGGCTGTAAACTCTTGTATGATGCATTTTGTTATGTTTAAGGCCTCCAAACTATTTTTATATCGTTCTAGGATTGACCAAAAGGCTATTGGTTGAGTTTCAAGGCATTTTGACATGTTAAAAGATGTTTACTCCCCATGTTTGAGGGGTTTACGGCCCAAGAATGTGCCTTGGCCGTAAACTCCTATTTACCCCTCAAAATTCATGATTTAAGTGTTTCAAGTCCCGATTTGTAAGCCTCAAAGTCGTATCTAAGTCCCAACAATGATTTGGAAGGGTTAAATGGCTCTAAAACCCCATATTTATGTGTTTACGGCCCAAGCATGTGCCTTGGCCGTAAACACTTGTTCCAGGTCCTAAATCTTTGTTTAAACATCAATTTCAAGGCTAAAGAGGTTAGATAACAAGTTAAGGATGTTACCTCTTTGATTTCGAGCCTTAAATCTTTGTTTTTGGACCTTTGGTTTGGATGAGGAGAGAGGTTGGAGAGTGATTACGGAAAGATGGCCAAAAGCTTCAAATGGAAGCTTTGATTCCTTTATATAGTGTTCGGGAATTGGACACGGCGGAAATCTACCCGATACCGGCGTTAGACGGGGCTTTTGGTCGCACCCGACCAAATTGCCGTAACCCGATATGGTCGATTCTAGAAATGTTCCAATAACTATTATGGGGTGTTAGAATGATTTCTAAATGTATTAAGAGACCCATTAATTCATTTTAGATACATGAAATTAATGACTTAATTAAAAGACAAAATCGGAATTGGATTTGAAAACGATAGTTGGTTGATCGAATTGGATTACAATTTGAGTTACAAAAAGTGATATGGAATTTCGGGTTGTTACACTTAGTAACCTTGTGACTCATCCTGAACCAAGTACGAATCATGTGCTTCTGGTAGTATGGGCTCATACTACCTTCCACACCAACTCATACTCACCCCAAGAATTTTCTCGTAGCCCCCAAGTCCTTACTCATGAAAATCATAAAGTAATTTAGCATGTAAGATCTGTTCAAATGAGCACATGGAAGAAATTAGTTATGTATGTGTCTAATGAGCACATACAACACATTTTCCTAGATTCCACTAGAATCTCTTTTACGTATATTCTTGATCTAGCCTATTCCATCTCTGTGCTCTTTCTATTTCAACATGGGTAGTCTACTCCAGAGGTATTTTCATTATAGACTATAGCAATATCTTATTGTCAAGATTATTTTGGTGGCATAATAGCTTATAAACACCAAAATACTAAATTTACTTATCATTACTTATTATCTTATACCAATCCTTTAAGGATTAGATGATAGGCACTCATAAAGCCATGATAGGGCATTTAATTCTTAATTCTTCGTATATATTATTTTTCGTGTAGTGCCCAGTATGCAAAGCAAACTATATTACAATTTATTATAGTGGTATGAAGATAAGTCCTCTCTAACTACTTGCATCACTTCTTCACTACCTCTTCCTTTCTTAACATCTTCATTCCCTTATAAGAGTTGATCATAGGGAATCCATATATCGGCCACATTTCCTTCCTAATCAGTCTACATACTGTAAAATAGACGAAATTTTGGCCTAATAAGTCTAAAAACTCTAATAGACGTAATCTTTTTGTCTTTCTTGAAGTCCTCTGAGTTATGTGTAACATTTCCTTATAACTTTAGTTTTTCTACGGATGGAGTATTTATTGTTATCCTTGGTTCTACCGATTTTTAGGCAATCACGGCTTTCATCTGGTCGATGGTGGAAACGCTAGGCGATGTGACAACTTCCATGGATCACGCATAAGGTCTCTCCTATAGCTAAATTGAATTTTTTCTTCGTATGTACAATGCTCCTCCATATTTAGTATTATTTCACCAAATGTATTGTATATGTACAATACCATTCTGTAGAATTTGAACACATCAAATTCCGTTTTTTCCTCTACTGGTTGGCAATAGACCTAAGGATTTCTTCTAATCGTATCAATCTTGTTAGGTAACCTAAGGCATGCTATATTACATATCACTTAGCATATATTAGCATATAAGGTAACTCTCCTACAGTATGCTAGTGTACATTATAGTAAGTAAGGTATTCAACCTAAGTTAGGTTATATAATAACTTTATTAGCACAAATTTTTATTTAAGGCTTGTACCCTAATATATTCTAGTGCTTGTATCTATTTAGGAATTTAACTTAACCTATACTAGCCAAGCATCTCACCATTATTACTTAATCCCTAATTTATGTCTAGAAATAGATCCTTACTCGTAGTTTGCTTAAACTAATGATCTGATACCAACTGTGACAACCTATTAGGGTACAAAGTCATGCTTGGATGTGGTGTTTTAGGCTTTCCTCTTTGTATGTGTAAATGGGTTGAGTCTTTCGTATAAATAGGAAGTGAGTGACTCCCATTATGTAAGTGAATCCATTTGGAGTGTTAGACTAGAGAGAGAAACTTTGTACAAACCCATATATATATTCTTTCTAGATCTAATAAGAGCTTACAAAGATTTATTTACTCCTTGTGTTCTTGATTTTACATGATGATTCACTAGATCTTTCTAATTCCGCACATGCCATCATAATCAACTCCACTACAATTGGTATTAGAGCAGGATTTCAAACTGCATTGATCTGATTTTTGTTTTAGAATCATTTGCTTTTTGAGTAGTAACTTTACTCAAAATTTTCCGCGCATTTTGGTTCTGAAAATCTCTCTTGATCTTCAGATTTGAATCGATGCTGCATTTGAATTGTTTAGTCGAGTGATCGATTAACAATCGGTGATCAATTCATTTGATCAGTTCACAAATTCATGAAGTTTTTCAAGCTTTCTAAAAATTACTCCTGTTCATCAATGGCGAACTTCAACATGAATACCATGACTTCTTTCTCTCACTTACTTGGTTCTTCAACCAAAATTCCAATGTTAATCCCTGAATACTATGATTAGTGGGCTGGTAGAATGGGGGACTACTTAAATAGAATTGATGAAGAGCTCTGGAATTGTATCAGTGGAAAAGGTCAACTTCCTGATAATGTTCAAACAATTGGGCAATCTGCTTCTTCAGATGAAGTTGCTAATCAACAGAATCGCATGAAGCAAAATGAGAAAAGATGTATGAGAGAACTAAGAGGTTCTTTGCCTCCTGTGGTTTACAATTAAATTTGTAGTTGTAAAACAGCCAAGGACATTTGGATCACACTGAAAGAGAAGTATCAAGGTAGCGAAAAGATGAAGATCAATTTTGTTAAGCAATGTCTTGTTGAACTTAAGGAATTCAGAAAAAAGGATGCTGAAACTCTTGAAAACTACTATGATCGTCTGAATGAGCTTCTCTATCGTTGCAGCAGGTATGGAATCACAAGATCTCTCATGGAATACAATCTTACATTCATCATGGGCCTTCGCAAGGAATGGCATAGTGTGAGTATGATGATAAAGAACCAACAAAGTTTTGATACTTCCACGTTAAATGATCTCTACAACCAGTTGAAAACTCATGAAAGCGAGGTTACAGAAATGTTTGAAGAATCGAAATAGAGTCTAGGAGGTCCTTTGGCTTTGGTTTCAAAGATTTCAGAAATTGATACTTGTGAAACGGAAGGAGCAGACAATGAAGGTTTCTTAATGAACTCTGATGATGAAGCAGTTGCATTCTATTCAAACAACAAAGTTAAGAAATTTTTCAAAAAGCCATTCAATCCAAAAGGAAACCCAAAAGATGCAAAGAGTGGTTTCATAAAAGCTAGAAGTGAGGAAAAGAAGAAATTGGAAATGGTTGAAGAAAAGCAGAAAGATGCGAAGGAAGAGAAGAAACTAAAAGGCGATTTTGGAATTTATTGTCATTACTGCAATGGTGGAAATCATTTCGCAGCTGATTGCATGCTGAGAAAGAAAGGGGAGAAGAAAAGCAAAATCAAAGATGAAGCTTACTACTCAGAAAAGCTTGAGGAGGTGCGTGCGAAGGCAAAAGGAATGTCATTAGTTGTGAAAGGAGAGTCTGATGATGAAGAAAGTGGAACTTATCAGATCTGGTCTTCAGGATCTGAGGATGAAGAAATGAGTCACCCAACTCATGGTGCAATGTTCGCAAGTTATGAAGATAATTACGAAGAGGATGTTTCTGGACGATGCTTTGTGTCCAAGTCCACTGATAAATCTCCAATGACCACCAAGGTACATGCTATTCTTGAATCATTTAATATTCCTTTATCTACTTATGATGTTGAAATAACTTCATTTGATGATACTGTGGCTTATTTTGATTCTGTTATTGTGTCTGCTAGTACTGAAGCTCAAAATCTAAATTTGCAACTAGTTGAGACAAGAAGAGAATTAGAAATAAAATGAAGCAGAGTAGATAAACTTGAATTACAATTGAAAATTGTAAATTGTGATAGGAAAAATCTAGAAAAAGATGTTAGGTTGTTAGTAGCACAAAGAAACATTTATTGTAACTCTGCTAAACGTTTGTATGCGAAGTTGAAAGCTTTACATCATTCATCAGAAATAAGCAAAGAACAACATAGGAAACTTTTACCTTTTCTTGAATATGAACGTGAAAAAGTTGATGTTGTTTCTTATGACTGCGAAAACACAATTGCTCACTTTGACAAAATACCTGATGATAGATTTGCATATGTTATTGTCAAAATTGATGAATTCTTGAATGCTGATGAGTTGGTTGGTATTGTTAATGAAAGTTTGACAAAGAATGAACAAGTGAAAATCTTAAAGAAAACTGAAACTTCAACTCTTGATTCTCAACTAAATTATGCGGATGTCGATGACAATTCAGGTAATGTGAGTGAAATCAGTGA
Source organism: Lactuca sativa (assembly GCF_002870075.4). Lineage (NCBI taxonomy): Eukaryota > Viridiplantae > Streptophyta > Magnoliopsida > Asterales > Asteraceae > Lactuca > Lactuca sativa. The sequence goes on from NC_056626.2 coordinate 296,224,995, forward strand.
TATTGAAGAGGAAGAAGAGGTCGATTGTTCTAAATTGTCAATCATTAATATGACATCTAAGGTCAAAAGTAAAGAAATTATAGTTGATTCGATAGTAAAGGATGAAAATGATAAACCCTCTACTTCGCAACATTGTGATTTTGAAAATGTGGAAGTTGAAAGCTGGAAGTCTGATGATACTAATGAAGACAAAGAAGAAGTGAAGGTCATAGTAGAGCTCAATGGATTCTCTTTCGTTCTTCTTAAACTCTCCCAACTCTAACAGACATTGTTTGAATGATCTAATCTTTGTTTTCTCACTTTCTTGATACTTCTCCTTCAGTGTATCCCAAATCACCTTTGAAGTTTTATAGTTGCACACATAATTGTATACAACTGGTGGAAGAGCACCACGGGGTTCAGGCATACATTTCTTTTCATTTTTTTTTTTGTAGTTTCTCAGCCTGTTCTGCAACATCTTGATTATTAGCAGCAGTTCCAACACTTTGTACAGCAGTAGGAGGACGAACATCACATATGATGCATTTCCATAGATCCTCATCTATTACATTCAAATAGTCCTCCATACGACCAACCCATTGATCATAGAACTTAGGAATTAACACAAGAATTTTGGTTGAAGAACCAAGAAGACGAGATTAAGAAGTCGTGGTGTTCATGTTAAAATTCGCCATTGTTGTACGGAAGGATTTTGAGAAAAAGCTTCAAAAATTGAGATCTAATGTTTAAAACTTTCAGAAATAAATCAGCAAACACTTGATTACACAAACAAAATGCAGAATCAAATCAAATCAGATGATCTATTTTGATTCTCAGAATCAAAAGAGCGGAATACTTTGAATGTAGAACTACACTAAAAAACTTTTGAAAATTCTAAGAAATCAGATCAAAGCTGAATGAATCTTGCTCTGATACCAATTGTAGCTGTGATTTAATTAGCATGTAATATGAGATCAGAGCCAAGAAAAAATTAAGAACACAAAATCTAAATATAATCTAGTTGGCTTGATCACGCTTTCTGGAAATATAGAGAAATATCAGAGAGTAGAAGTTGAATGCTAAAGCTACTCTCTAACTCTAGTATTCATCCTATATATATATATATATATATATATATATATATATATATATATATATATATATATATATATATATATATAGGGATCCCGAGGTTGTCTAATGATAGACTTGCAGAATCAATAATTTCTTTTTTTGGGATCCCAGAGTCTTCACTGTCAAGTCAAAGAATCAGATAGACTTCGACACCTCACAACAAATTTCGACCTCAACGCTTCTTCTTATTTTGTTTACTTTTCTGTAGCTTTCAAGTTTAAAGAGATCATACCTATTGCTGAGGATTCTGAAGAGAAGATTGAGAAGTTCTTTGCCCTTCCTGAAGCCGAGAGATCCTTTCGATTTGAACAGGTCACTTTACAAGAAATATCTTCTACTACTGACCCCATGTCGACAGGTAGGGATCCCTGATTCTTTTTGCTTACGATGAATTATCTAACAACTTTCTGTTATATGTAGGATCCAATGTCATCCGCTCCAATGCTCTTTTCATATTTGCTGATCTTGACACAACCATGTCTAAGATGAGCACACTATAAAAAAGGAGAAGACCTCGTCTTCTCTTCCCCACAAAAGATTGGGCATTGACTTGACAGTGAAGACTCCGGGATCCTAGAAAAAGAAATTATTGATTCTACAAGTCTATCATTAGAAAACCTCGGAGTTCAGGATGCGTTCCAGAAGCTGGTCTCTTTCCGCCAAGCTATAAGTGTCAGTTTTATACTCATTTTATATTTTACTTTACTTTTTGCTCACTCATTATGTCTTTGTTTCAAGTCTCTGATCATGTTTCCACTGATCTAAGGATCTGATCAGAGGGGACCAAATAAGCCCTTCAGGGACAGAAAAGGATGAAGAAAGCAACCAATGAGGATCTATTGAAGAGAGTGGATTTGCTTAGCAAGGAGAAGGTTGAAAAGGATGAGGAACATTTGCTCGAGATGGAGGAGGTGATTGTTGATGCGAAGGCCAGTGTTATGGTGGCCATTTGGGAGGCCAAGATCTATCTTACAGAGGATCTAGAGAATGCAGTTTCCTGGGATGTGGATGGTTGGTGTGAGGCATTGGCCAAGTTGACTGGCAAGCCTGCTACTGTCAATGAGGATCCTATACTTCAGCTAACTGAAGGAGGGAGAAGAAGGACACAGCCGATGATGACCAGGCTAAGGTCTAGGCCTAAAAATATTAGTTTAAATAATTTTATGTTTATTTGCGATGTAAAACAATTAATTTTATTTTGGAAGGGTTGGCATGCAACCCTTTTTTTGAATGCAACAGTTGTATTTTTTCTCTTTGCATCTTCCTTCTTTTTCCCATTTAACCTGCATAATATATATAGTACTGAAATCTTTCAATAGTTTGGATCTTAAAAACCATGGTAAAATTACTTTAACAAGTAATAAACAAAAGAAATCATTTAAATAATTAGCTCTAATAAATAACCCTTTAAGGTGATTATAAAAACTTCTTAGAAAGTATCAATTTAAAAGTTAATAACCAAAATAATGTGTATGGGATCCTGAAAAGTTCGTGATCCTCAGACTTTTCTTAAAAGGTTTTCCAATGATAAGGATAGATAGAACCTGGTAATCTTATGACTTCCCTATCTTCATATGATCCTCATGCGCGAGAATCATTGCATTAGGAGTTCATTGGGAAGGATCTTCATTGGACATTATGTGATCGAATTTCAACAAGGATCCTTCACTTTAGCTCAAGGAATGTCTTTGTATAACACCACTATAACTGTTATTTATTTTTTGCGGAGTATCCCATCTACGACTTAGTAAATGGGGAAAATCCCAAATCATATGAAAATTCTATGAACTTCATGTATTATTTGGGGAAAATCCCAACTTAAGATAACATGTAAATATTATAAGACTTAATAAATTTATGGGGAAGATACCAACTTAAGATAACATGTAAATGTTATAAGCCTTAGGAGTTTTCTAGGGAAGATCCCAACTTAAGATAACATGTAAATGCTATAAGCCTTAGGAATTTTCTAGGGAAGATCCTAACTTAAGATAACATGTAAATGTTTTTAAGAATTTTCTAGGGAAGATCCTAACTTAGGATAACATGTAAATTTTATAAACCATTGGAATTTCATATGGAATATCCGAACATAACATAACATGTAAATGTTATAAACCTTAGATTCAAACTTTAGGATCTTAACTTATATTAAAAAATAATAGGGTTTCCAAGTAACTGAAGCTTGAATGACCCTTTTGTTCAAATCCCATAATTAGATATCGTTCGTCCAAGTGAGGTGTAGAAACCTTAACTCGTGTGAAAGAGGTAATTAACTCTTTAAAGCATAGAGGTGATTAAGTACCCTTAATTGTAGGAGAGGTGATCAATCTCTATTCTTAGAAGATTCATATCATCAATCGTTGGATGTTTTCAGTCGGATTCTTATGTTCCAGTTGTCCTATGGATATCAGGATCGGAGGTCGGGATCCTTAACTGTCTGGACCCTTAAACGTCAGGATCCTTAGATGTTATGATCTTGGAGCGTCGGGATGCTTTAGTCTCTACATGTAGCAAAGTTAGATAAGGGTAGGCATTAGACTAGCTAACAACCCATCGATGCTTAATTTAGTAATGATGTTTGTAGGGAATAAATTGCAAAAAAAGATAATGGGTAAATAGTGTGTGTACCTTAAGTGATCAGGAAATAACTAAACTTAGCTACATAAAATAGGCTTTAAGATGTACCGCATTCCAGGATCTTGATAAGATATTTCCATCTTGGGTGGCTAACCAATATGCCCCCTTTCTTGTTTTAGCATCTATAAGGTATGGCCCCGCCCATTTTAGGTGCTTGTTTACCTACATTAGGATCCTAGGGATTTTGGAATTTTTTTCTTAGTACCAAGTCTCTTACTTGGAATTTTTTGACTCTTATGTTTTTATCGAATGCTATGGTTATCCTCTGTTTATGATCAGCAATACGGATCTTTTCAAGATACCTAAGTTCATCTATAATGTTGAGATCCTAGGCCAGGATCCTATTGTTCTTATTTTGATTTTGAAGTAGGTATCTTGCTGTTGGGATCACTAATTTAGTGGGGAATCATTGCTTTTGTTACATACACTAATGAGTACGGGGTTTGGCCCATAGCTGCGTTGAAGGTGGTCCTATCTTCCCATAATACGAAAGGAAGTTCTTCTACCCATCTTCCTTTCTTCTCATCCATCCTTTTCTTCAAACTGCTGACCATCATTTTATTGCTAGATTCTGCTTGGCCATTGGCTTGAGGGTGGACAGGAGTAGACATCACCATCTTGATTCCCTAACTTGTGCAAAAGTCCCTCATCCTTTTTCTTATGAATTAGGATCACATATAATTTCAGCAAGGATCCCGAACCTGGTCAACATGTTACGGTTGATGAAAGAGACTACCTCTTTGTCTCTTACTTGGACGTAGGCATCAACTTCTTTCCACTTTGAGAAATAGTCAGTCACCACTAGCATGAAGATCTTTCCTATAGGGGCTATTGACAGTTTTCCCACTATATCCATTCCTCAATTCATAAGTGGACAAGGAGAAATGATAGGATATAGAGGTTCTGCTGGTTGGTGCAGGATGATGCTATGTCTTTGACAATCGTCAAATCTCTGGGCATGAAGGCAGGAACATTTCTTCATGGTTGGCCAGTAGTATCTCATCCTTAGTACTTTAGAGCATAAGGATTTGTCTCCGGTGTGCTTGCCGCAGTCTCCTTCGTGTATGTCCTTTAGCACCTCTACATCTTCGTGATCTTCTAGGCACCTGAGGTATGGTCATGCCACATATTTTTTTTGTATAACTTACCATCAATTATAACAAACTTTGAGATCCTTGTTCTGAATTATATATCGCTTTTATATTCTTTAGGGATTGTGGCATTTCAGAGGTATTCCATGATGGGTTCGATCCAAGATCCCGAGGTCCGAGAGGTATCGTAAATGTTGGGATCATGATGTTGGATCATCGAGTTGGGATCTTTGATTGTGGGGACGTCGGTAGTCCCCTCATGATCTTCGAGATTTTTTAGTCCCTTGATGGGATCCTCTATTACGGGCACCAATATGTGGGTTATAGGGATCGTGGTTTCTGGCGGGATCCTTATGGAAGATCCTAGATTGGCTAAAGCATCTCCTTCAATATTTTCTTCTTTAGGAACTTGGTTTAGGCTAATTGTTTTGAATTCAAAGGCCAGCTTTTTGAGGATTTGGAGATATAGAGATAGCTTCTCTCCTTTCACTGCATAGGATCCATTAAAATGGTTAGTTAGTAGTAAAGAATTGACGAATACCTAAAGATCCCTAATTTGAAGATCATTGACTAACTGCAGTCCCATGATTTGCACCTCGTATTCTACTTCGTTATTGGTTACATTGAATTCTTAATTGATTGCTTGGGGTATGATATCTCCCTGTGGTGATTTTAGTATGGTACCCAAGACAGTTCCTCTTTGGTTCGATGCTCCATCTATGAATAAAATCAATCTTCCCATATTTTCTTCTTCTATAAGTTGTTTGGCTTGTATTTCAACTTTAGCTCTTAAATCATCACTAAAGTTAGCCACAAAATATGACAATTCTTTGGACTTTATATCATATCTTGGTTCGTATTTTATGTCATACCTAGTTAACTTCACATACCATTTTTCCATTCTTCCTGACGTTTATGGTTTTCTCATAACATTCTTATTTGGATAGTTAATTATTGCAATTATAGGGTTTGCTTCAAAATAATGTCTTAACCTAGTAGAAGCTAATGCTAATTAAAGTATAAGTTTCTCAAGGTGAGAATACCTGGTCTCAGGATCCTATAGACATTTACTTACATAGTATATGGGAGTTGGACCTAATCGAGATCATTAGCTAGTATGGCGCTCACCAGGTTTGTGGATATTGAGAGGTAAAGAAGGAGTTGTTCCCCATCTAGTGATTTTACCAATAAGGGTGATGAGCTAAAATATTTTTTAAGCTCTTAGAAAGCATCTTGATGTTCCAGGGTCCACTCGAATTTTTTGCTCTTCTTCAAGATGTTGTAGAAGGGCTTGCATCTTTCGGCGAATCATGATGTTGAAGGGTTCTTCGAGATCCTTGAGATGATCCTCAACTTTCTTGGACATTACCACCAAGTCATCGATGTAGACTTACATTGTGTCCTGCAGTTTCTCCTTGAACATCTTATTGACCCGTCTTTGGTATGTTGCACCTACATTTTTAAGACCAAATAGCATGGCAGTTTAACAATAGATACCTGTCGGAGTTATGGAAGCCATGCCTTCTTGGTCAGAGGGTTCCATCTGGATCTACTGGAATTCTGTTGATGCGTCCATGAACATTAGTAATTCATTCCCCGTTGTTGCATCTATCATGGTGTCGATGTGTAGGAGAGCGAAAGGATTCTTGGGACAAGCCTTGCTAAGATCCATATAGTCCACACACACACTCTCCATTTACCAGTTTTCTTTGGTACCTCAACCACATTAACCAGCCATCTTGGGAACTTCACCTCCTTGTATAACTTGGTTTCTTTCCAACACAAATTTCCTTCTCTTTTGGTGTAATCACCTGATAGATGGATCGATGTTATGTTTATGGTTTATTATGCTTTTGTCAATACTTATCATGTCCTCATGCTTCCATGGAAAAGTCTTGCATCTGGCCTTGAGGAACCTTATGAGATCGTCTTCAAGTTGTTCTGGCATTAAAGATCCTATGAGAACTTTGGTTTAGAATCCTCAAGGTTCAAATGCACTTCTTTTATATCATGTTCTTTTGCCTCTAACATGTCTCGTGCCCCATGCCTTAATTGTTATGTGTGTCTTGGTATTGTTGAGGACTGTATCGAAGTCTGGTAGCATTCCTTAGATTCTTAGGGTGGGCATCTATACGCATTGATGATATATCGATGGAATGGCCTTCATTTCATGGATCCATGATGTACCTAATATGACATATAAGACAATAATGTGCCAATTACACAAAAATGTTGTGAAAATTTTACTCCCTCTATATAGATTGGTAGCTTTATTTTGCAGATGGAGTGCTTGGTTTCACCACTGAAGCCGATCAGTACTAAGGATCTTGCAACTATCTCTGACCCTGGGATGTTCATTCTTTTTAACGTGCCCAGGAGTATGATGTTAACTCAGGGTCCTCCATCGACAAGAATCCTTCTGACGATATTGTTAGCGATGTATAGCGCCATTACTAATATGTCATGGTGAGGATCCTGCATGTCTTGCCTATCCGCCTCATCGAAGGTGATCTCCTTCTCGTTAGTGATTGTTGTGTTCTTCTATGGTCATTTTTCCTTCTCTGTTTTAGACTTCTTGGCATGCCTTTTTGCTGCAGAGTAAGAGATACCACAAATGTTAGATACTCCAGAGATCACATTGATTACCTTTGCGCCAGCTAGATGGGATCCTGGTTTTTCAAGGATCCTCTGAGGATCTTATATTTTTATTTGCTTTTCTCATTTCTTCATCCCATGATTTCTTTGAGGTATCCTTTTCCCAACAGATAGTTGTTTTCCTTCTTCAGAGCTATGCAATCTGTCACACCCCGAAAACCTAAGGCGGAATCATTTCTGGGGTGGACTCCACGTTAAGTATCAAATCCAATGCACATACTAAGCATAGTAAACACAAAACATTACATTGCATAGTAATATTTACATTGTTTGAAAACAAAGAGTTATAGAAGTTATACATATACATATCGTATAAACAGAAACAAAGACGAATCTTCCAAACGCTCCGTCTTCTCCAAAAGGTGGCGGTGTACCTGTCTAATGTGGACCTGAGAATACAAGCGGTTTAGTTTTGAAAAGAATGAGTTCCCTTTTGTTTTCTGAAAAGTTGATATCCAATAAAATCCCATATTTTCTTATAAAAACAGTTTAGTTATCATTTGTTACCAATTCGATTATAAGTAGTTATGTTATCCCAAGAAAATCCCATATTTTCCTATTAGTTTAGTTTTCCATTCGTTATACCATTTGCTTACGATTTGTTATGTTATCCTAGGAAAATCCCATATTTTCCTATTAGTTTACTTCTCTATTCATTATACCATTCGTTTACGAGTTGTTATGCTATCCCAGGAAAATCCCATAATTTCCTAAACCTTGTGGTTGGTACTTAGTTCTGATTTTGATACACTACTATCTACCATACTTATAGTATTAGTTAGGTTTTCTGATATCTTAGTTACCCTACATTCGCATGTCGATTATCTACTATACTTAGTTGTATTTTTGAATATTTGGATACACTCAGAAACATACATTAACTGTATATTCGAAGTTCTGGTGATTTCCAAAAGAGTACATTAGATGTATCTTCGAAACTCTGTCGACATCTGTCACACCCCAAAACTGGAACGGCGAAAACGTTCTGAGGTGGATGACGTCATCTCAAGTATCACAACATATGCAGTATAGTAATCAAAGTACAACAACCATTGCATTAGTAGTAATAGTTTTACATGGTTTACATTGTACAAAATCATCAAAGTAATACATGTAATAATAAAGGTGCAGCTTGGTACAAAATTGTCTTCACCAAAAGCTCCTGAGATGTACATGTCTATTACTGACTTGAGAATACAAGTTATTTTGAAAGCGAGTATCAACATTTTTATAAATGTTGTTGAATTCATAAGTCTTTAGTGTCATTTGTGTAAGTTTAAAATAACTTTTTAAAAGTAGTAGTTTAGAGTCTATAGTGTATTAGAGTCCTTTCCAGAAAATCCTATATTTTCTTAAATAAAAGTAGTCTTCTACCAAGACCCGACTGAGTTATGTTGTAAACGTAATTTTCCCCTTAAACACAATCATTACCAAAATACGGTGCTTGATTTTAAAGAAAGTAGGAGAATATTAGGGAAAATAACATATGCCTCAGCAGTGAAGACTGCTGACTAAGGCGAAAGAGATCATAGACTCCAGGAGAGTATCGAATGCAAGACACGCCTGGCTTAGTATAAGAAGAGGAGATACAGACCCCAGACGGTATCAAATGAATGATACGTCTAGTAAGGTCTAAAACAGAGAGACACAGACCCCAGACAGGATGAAATGAATGAAACTTCTGGCAAGGTCTAAAAACAAAGAAACACAGACCCCAGACAGGATGAAATGAATGATACGTCTAGCAAGGTCTAAAACAAAGAGACACAGACCCCAGACAGGATCAAATGAAATATACGTCTAGTAAGGTCTAAAATAGTGTAATTATAGGTGTGTATATTCGAGGTGTGTATTTTCTAGGTGTGTATTCCCAGCATATAGTGTTAAGCGTCGTTACCTTAAGGCCATGAATTATAAGGTAACCCCGAGATACTCGTAAGCATACTGATAGACACTAGAGAACTCGACGCCCTACAAGCGTCAAAATAAAGATGTGACATTTGTCACCCTTTGGCTTGGTAGGCCGTGGACTATAGCTAGCAGTCATGGTGTGGGAGTGTCAATCCCGTATAGAGTCGACGCGGAACTATAGAGAGTCCTGAGTGTTTCTGAGTAGAGTACCTTTTCATGAATGGATTCTCACGAGGCATTTCTATAATCACCTAACGTATACTAGTCATGTATAATTAAGGTAGGGAGGACTGTTGACTGAGCGAATCCGCCCTAAATCCACAACCAAACGAGGAATAGGAAATGAGGCGGCATTCACTCAATCTAGGTCTATCCATCTTAATTATACATGGCCGTAGCGTATATGTCTAGCCATTATAGTTTTACCTGATGAAATTTTAAATTTTATAACAGTGCTGCGACTTTCGCCTTAACGGGGAAGTAATTTCATTCAGAATTAGCCTTTTAACGTTTTCGGTTAGTTATCTAAGATTGAGAGTCATACCAAAAATCTACCGGGCTCCTTGATGTTTCTCCCTAAGAATTAGAGTCAGACTCCTCCTGTGTCCTTGTTGTTTCCTTCAGTTGGGCAGTCCCTTTTGAAGTGTCCCCTTTCACCACATAGGTGACAAACTGGATTGGCCGCCACATTGGTGGTTGATGTAATGAACTCAACCGGGGCTCTATAGGTATGATAGGTATGCCCCTTCCTGTTGCATCTAGCACAGAAGAGTTCTCGGCATATACCATGATGATGGTAGCTACACTTCCTGTAATGGGGAAGGTCTCCTAGGTATGGTCTCCTTGAGGTCGGGATGGAAGAGCTGGCAGGGGTATTGACTGTCTCAGCTCGTTGTCCTTCGAATGGTCCTTGAGCCGAGGTACTTCCCTCCTCGATCTTGAGTTTTCTCTTTAGTGGATTTAGTTGAGGTTCTTGGGTAGCCGGGTATATAGAGGCTGGCTGCTGCTGCCCATTACTAGGATCGGAGTTCCTGATAGGGATTTTTGCTACCATTGGCGTTGTTAGCATTCAGTTGAGCCATGACAGCTGCAAGGGCTGCCGAGATTGCATCCTATAACGTAGCTTTATCGAATAGGAGGGTTGGTTTCTTGCCAGCGGATGGGTTACGCTTTTTCGGATGCATGGTTTTTCCTACACAAGCCGATGAGAGACAATGGTTAACCCTGGGCATATATGTCCTTACTGTATTAGGTATAAATTTTTCCCGTGCTTCGGATATTGGTTGTCTGAGTATTGACCTACATCCCTATGATGTAATCCTGGTATTCAAAGTAAGAGTGTGAGTATCAGAAAAGCCATAAGATGGGAGTCGTTCCTACTAAGTTACCTTTATACTGGGAAAGGTTTCACTCTCCGGCTTGGAGAGATCTGAGAACAGTTCGGAACGAATACCGCGGGAAGAAAGGCTCATGAAGACTTATGGCTAAATACTCTCAATAGAGGTGCGGGGATCCGCTCTAATCGTATTACTTGCAAAGGGAAAAGGCAATTTACCTAACACATAGTGTGAGTAGTGTGATCACTAACTGACTAAATGGTATTATTTTATGGGTGTATTAGCATGACGAATCATGAGGAAAAGACACTTCTCGGATTCCAGGTACTGGCTCCCTTTGTCTACCTTGTATCCCTGACTAGGATCGGCGTTGGTTTCCTTCAGGTAGTTACCTAGGGTTTCCTTCTCGTGGAGACATATTGAATTTCTACTCCACCTTACTTCTGAATCCGACTGTGGGTGTCATCGCTTCATGATGGACGACTGGAAATCTCGGAAGTTTAGGAGAATTTCTCACCAATGTCCCTAAAAAGATATAGGAACTTGGTGATTTCAATAGTCTCAACCTAGTTCATTCATTTCCGAACTGGAAATCTTCTCAATGAACCTCTTTTGGGTCTGAATCAACTCATTCGTAGAGCACTGAACTGGATAGGGTTTTCTACAAGGTTCATGTGAGAACGGAAATGTCTAAAGAATCCTAAGAGATTATTAACATTTCACTAGATGATCCATATCGAGTCGTGCTACAATTACATAGGGTATACAAATCATATATAGCTTAGATCCGATAGGCCTTCGAATATGTGATTCTACTCTATATCCACATCCCAACGAGAAAAAGGAAGTAGGGCGAAACCACCCTTTGTAATTGTTGGTTATCAATAAGGATCTTTTTAGTTCTTCACACAAAGTTATCTATGGATCCTAAAATACCCCTATGGTATTTTAATTTTTTGTTTGTTCTTATCTTCTGAATGTGATTTCTGGGATTAATGTGAGTCTTTTAGTATTCCAAAATACTCCCATAGTATTTTTAAACTTTATGTTTGGCTCCAGCATTCCTAGTTGGTAACTTTCAGACCTTTTGCAACACCACTATCACTCCTAAGCACACGTTCATCGCATCTTGAATAAATGTAGTTGATCAGGTTACATTTATTCCAGCTTACGATTACATAACTGCCCAGGTTTGACTGTAATGCTCAACATCCGAAGACTTTTATTATTCTTCTTGTGATACTTGTGTTCGAGTGTTTAGATTCGGGATGTTCTTATACTTTGGTTAAATACGGTTATATTTTAAAGCATAGTTTTTGGTCAGAGTGTTTTATCCCTATGTATTTATAGGCTGTATATCTTTTATGAATTGATATACTTACCTCACTATAAACAATGCTCTGATACCAATCTGTCACACCCCAAAACTGGAACGGCGGAAACGTTCTGGGGTGGATGACGTCGTGTCAAGTATCACAACATATGCAGTATAGTAATCAAACTACAACAACCATTGCATTAATAGTAATAGTCTTACATGGTTTACATTGTACAAAATCATCAAAGTAATATAGGTAATAATAAAGGTGCAACTTGGTACAAAACTGTCTTCACCAAAAGCTCCTGAGATGTACCTGTCTATTGCTGACCTGAGAATACAAGTTATTTTGCAAGCGAGTATCAACATTTTTATAAATGCTGGTGAGTTCATAAGTCTTTAGTGTCATTTGTGTAGGTTTAAAATAACTTTTTAAAAGTAGTAGTTTAGAGTCTATAGTGTATTAGAGTCCTTTCCAGAAAATCCTATATTTTCTTAAATAAAAGTAGTCTTCTACCAAGACCCGACTGAGTTATGTTGTAAAAATAATTTTTCCCTTAAACACAATCATTACCAAAATACGGTGCTTGATTTTAAAGAAAGTAGGAGAATATCAGGGAAAATAACATATGCCTCAGCAGCGAAGACTGCTGACTAAAGCGACAGAGATCATAGACTCCAGGAGAGTATCGAATGAACGGCACAGCTGGCTCAGTCTAACAAGAGGAGATGCAGACCCCAGACGGTATCAAATGAATGATACGTCTAGTAAGGTCTAAAATAGAGAGACACAGACCCCAGACAGGATCAAATGAATGACACGTCTAGCAAGGTCTAAAAACAAAGAAACACAGACCCCAGACAGGATCAAATGAATGATACGTCTAGCAAGGTCTAAAATAAGGAGACACAGACCCCAGACAGGATCAAATGAATGATACGTCTAGTATGGTCTAAAACAGTGTAATTCGAGGTGTGTATTTTCTAGGTGTGTACTCCCAGCATATAGTGTTAAGCGTCGTTACCTTAAGGCCATGAATTATAAGGTAACCCCGAGATACTCATAAGCATACTGATAGACACTAGAGAACTCGACGCCCTACAAGCGTCAAAATAAAGATGTGACATTTGTCACCCTTTGGCTTGGTAGGCCGTGGACTGTAGCTAGCATTCAGGGTGTGGGAGTGTCAATCCCGTATAGATCTATACACACAATGTCCGCTCTCCGTACAAGAGACTCTGGTTACCAACTAGACAACGTAGAAGGCCGTGTCTTGAAGATGTATCCCGAATAGTTGATTCTGATGTAAGTGTTGGACTAGCAGTAGAGACTCATAACTGAACCGATCGATGTAAACCCATATGTCTATACATGTATAGATGATATATAATTAATGATCAAACGACCTTCGGATGGATATCCGATCCTACCAGACCACATCTCAACGAAGAAAAGGAAATAGGGCGAACTAGCCTTCCTAAGTCCTTTAATCATTATTTATATAACCATACAAGTACAGGCATACATTTAACTAAGTGGAAGCGTTAACAAGTATAAGTGAATTAGAAGCGTATCGTGAAGTAGGAGCATATCGTGAAGTAGAAGCGTATCGTGAAGTAGGAGCGTTGATAAGTAGAAGTGTATCGTGAAGTAGAAGCGTTAATAAGTAAAAGTGTATCGTGAAGTAGAAGCGTTAATAAGTAAAAGTGTATCGTGAAGTAGAAGTGTTTCACAAAGTAAAAGTGTATCACAAAGTAGGAGCATTAACTAAGTATAAGTGAAGCAGTAGTATCTTAACCAAGTAAGAGTATAAAAATATGGAAGAAAACTTTGATGAAAACTTTGGAAAACCTTTATACTTAAGAAAATCACGACATGGTATTCTTTTGTAAAATAAGTTTGAAAACCTTTTGAAAACCTTTCGTAAACGAGTTTCAATGAAACTTTGATAAACATTCAGCGCGAGAGTCAATTTGAGGAAAGATTTGAACAAGTAAAGACGTTTTAGAAAACCATTTACAGTATCATACTTGGTAAAACAATTGACAGTGTAATAAATCCTTGTGCATGCGGGTTATCAATCACATGTGATTGATATGATAATTGGCATGCTTAACTTGTATTTCCCCCCCCCCCATAAAAACATGCAAAACATTTGAAACGGTTCATTAAGGGGTATGAACTCACCTGCTGTAAGTGGATCAGTGAAGGTGCCGGTATAGGATGCTGAGTGTCAAGTGAGGACTTGACCACACACGCGAATTCTATTTAACATGTAATGATACATTTAAGTTTCTAATTAGTCATTTAATAACTAATTAAGCAAGTAAGGATGTCTTACGACATAAAAACACTTTGCTACAAGTGCTAGAAGTATCAAGGGTTGCATAGAAGGTATGTATGGACTGACATTGTAGTTTACTCCTCAAATGAAGGCCCTTATGGGTGTTTACCATTTCAAGACCCTTTCCCCCATGATTTTACGGCCGTAAACTCATGGTAGTAGTGTCATGGGATGTTTAAAGGTCTTAACTCACTCATGGAGTCATGCTAGAGTAGAATCAAGGGCTAAGGAAGTGATTGGGGCTCAAAATGGGCACAATATGGAGTTTACGGTCCGTAGTTTACTCCTTGAGGAGTTTACAGCTGTAAACACATGAGTTTATGGTCTTATACTCATGTTAGCCCATTCCTTTGGTTATTTGGTGGTTCTAACTCATGTATGTAAGGTTCTAGTGGCTTTTAGAGGCATAGGAAGGTGTTTAGGGCACGTAAACACCTTGGAAATGTGTTTACGGTCTAAGGAGATGCACTTGGGGAGTTTACTACCTTAAACACATGAGTTTACGGCAGTAAACTCATGTTAGTCCCTAAATCATGCGTTTTTGTGGTTGTAGGTTAAGCATACGAAGTTCTAGGTCCAATTCCAACCCATACAAAGTGTTAAGGGCACTTTAACACCCTTTGGGGGTGTTTATGGTCTAAGAATGGGTGTTTACGTTCTAAGAACCTTCTTGGTCCGTATACTCAAGTGTGACATCATTTAATATGCTTTGGTGCATAAAATGATGGAAAACAAGGTTCTATGCACTCTAGGAAGTTCATGGAAGCCCTTGGAGTTGTTTGAGGGGTAGTTTAACACTTAAACAAGTGTTTATGGTCCATGCACATGGGTTTACGGTCTAAGAACATCCTTGGACCGTAAACTCATGTTTACTCCCCATTTCGTCCGATTTTGGTGTTCTAAGTCCTTTCGGGTAAGCCTCTAAGCCATTGCTAAGCATGAGAAGCGTTTTGGAAGGGTTTTTGAGCATAAAAACCCCTTTATGAGTGTTTACGGTCCATGAAGGTGTTCATGGGCCATAAACTCATGTTCTTGGGGTTTCCAGATGATTAAGTCACGAATTTGCAAGCTAGGTAAGTTAGATAACAAGCTAGGAAGATTAAGTTACCGATTTGGAGCTCGGAGAGGCAATTTTTGACCAAAACCCGTTTGTAGAGAGAGAAAGTAGAGAGAGAGAGTCTAAGGTGGTAAAAGGATTCTAAGGAGTGTCCACCCACCCTTATATAGGGCTTGGGTGTTGTACCCGATATACGACTACCCGATACTTATGTTTAACGGGGTTTAAAATTTTTACCCGGTTAAATGGCCGTAAATAAAATAAACTTTTTCAAAATAAATGGAAAGATTATTTACGTGAATTTATTTTCGCTTGACGAATATTAATTAAAATATTCCAACGGGTTTAATTCCGGTCAAAAATATTTTCCGGATAATTTGACTAATTTTTGACGCAACTAATTTCGACGTTAACTGCGATGTTAACTTTGACGTTAAAACTAACAGAAAATTTTGGGTTGTCACATCATCCCCCCGTTAGAGGGAATTTCGTCCCGAAATTCAGGTTTAGGAAAGGAAGTAGGTATGAATGATCGAGTAGGGGTATGAGGATACTTCCTGTTTGGTTCGTCTACGAAGTTAGGGTTCCCAATGGTTCCTATCAAGATGAGTGGGATACAAAGAGTGGCGTCGGGCAAACACTTATCAAGTCTTGAGACTTGTGGAATATCCGGAAGTAGTAGTGTTCTGACGAGGGTTGGACCACTCTCCGTAAAGAATCTCGGATGGTCCAAAGCTCTCGGAAGGGTAGAGCTTTTCAGTATTTAGAACATAGTGTACTTCTATGGCGAGATCATCACTGGCATGATCGCCATTCCGAAGTTCCAACCGTTCTCTCATACTGGGAGTGTAGTCCTTCGGATTGGTTCTTAGAAAGCTCGGGTTGTCTTTGGGTTTCGTGTTTCTACTCTTTGACTCTCAAAGGTTTTCCATATCATTGGATGGATTGCTGTCTACGGGTATCTGTTTGCTGCAGTTTGTCTATCTCAATATTGTGCAAAATGGGCCTGCACTTCTGATTCTTGAGATATTTCTAACGGAAACCCTCAGGTTCGAGGAGATAGGTTTTCACCAGACGAGTGTTGGACTATCTCGGGAGGTGGTTCTACTATTTATGCGCGAGATACTATTCGTGGACCACCTAGTAGTCAAATGAATCTTGTAAGACATGCCCTAATCTCTAAGGCATTGGTTTATTTCAGCTGCAGAAAGCGCGTGCTCTTGTATAACCCGTGAACTAACACCTAGATTGGTTTCGAGTCCATAATCTCTTCGGGATCTGGGTTATAAGGCTTAACGCAACCTACTTTCACACTTTATTTCAAGTATTCTTGGCCGCGGAGGTTATCCTGTGGTTCTCGGTATTCTAGTGTTCGCTTTGGAGAATGCAGTCTATCGTCTATAGGGCGACGGTGATTTCCTCCATGTAAGGGGGCGGAGGGTTCTAGGAACTACTTGTCGGTAACGGGGTGGACGAAGTGCCTGAGTAGTGCGAACATCTTCAGCAACTACTCTTCCGAAGGTTCTGTGTTTTTCTCAGTCTAGGTCAAATCTAGTGAGTATAGGGTTCCATCACTCGGAACATTAAGCTCCATTATATACCAACCTTATGCATATACTCAGTTATAGTAGTCAGTCCTATGAGTTCTATTCTCTGGATTCACGAACCTGATTGCGAGGTGCGAAGGGTCTTTCCGGGGGCTCTACAGAGTATGTTATCGTCTTCTGGAATACCTGCAGTGTCTTCGCTTCAGTTTCTTTCTGTCCAGGGAGGGTTGGATAACAGCGCGCTGTACCCTTCTCCTAGGTACTTCCGAACGTTTGAGATAAGAGGGACGACCGACGGATCGCATTAGGTTTGATTATATGCATTATGTTTAGGTTTAGAAGAACCTTTATTTGCCGAAGTGGCTATGGAGGAAGTTCTTTTTACACAGCACTAGGGATTTACACATGGTTGCACTGCGTCAAACCAAAATTGATAGAGGCGTCGAAGTTGGCACACTTCGACATGATATAGAATGAGGGTCGATAGATTCATGTGCCGAACGGGCACACCAGTTCTAGGCGTCTCGAGTTTCGTCCCATGTATCACTGTCGCAGATACTTTGACCGATAGAGTCGACGCGGAACTATAGAGAGTCCTGAGTGTTTCTGAGTAGAGTACCTTTTCATGAATGGATTCTCACGAGGCATTTCTATAATCACCTAACGTATACTAGTCATGTATAATTAAGGTAGGGAGGACTGTTGACTGAGCGAATCCGCCCTAAATCCACAACCAAACGAGGAATAGGAAATGAGGCGGCATTCACTCAATCTAGGTCTATCCATCTTAATTATACATGGCCGTAGCGTATATGTCTAGCCATTATAGTTTTACCTGATGAAATTTTAAATTTTATAACAGTGCTGCGACTTTCGCCTTAACGGGGAAGTAATTTCATTCAGAATTAGCCTTTTAACGTTTTCGGTTAGTTATCTAAGATTGAGAGTCATACCAAAAATCTACCGGGCTCCTTGATGTTTCTCCCTAAGAATTAGAGTCAGACTCCTCCTGTGTCCTTGTTGTTTCCTTCAGTTGGGCAGTCCCTTTTGAAGTGTCCCCTTTCACCACATAGGTGACAAACTGGATTGGCCGCCACATTGGTGGTTGATGTAATGAACTCAACCGGGGCTCTATAGGTATGATAGGTATGCCCCTTCCTGTTGCATCTAGCACAGAAGAGTTCTCGGCATATACCATGATGATGGTAGCTACACTTCCTGTAGTGGGGAAGGTCTCCTAGGTATGGTCTCCTTGAGGTCGGGATGGAAGAGCTGGCAGGGGTATTGACTGTCTCAGCTCGTTGCCCTTCGAATGGTCCTTGAGCCGAGGTACTTCCCTCCTCGATCTTGAGTTTTCTCTTTAGTGGATTTAGTTGAGGTTCTTGGGTAGCCGGGTATATAGAGGCTGGCTGCTGCTGCCCATTACTAGGATTGGAGTTCCTGATAGGGATTTTTGCTACCATTGGCGTTGTTAGCATTCAGTTGAGCCATGACAGCTGCAAGGGCTGCCGAGATTGCATCCTATAACGTAGCTTTATCGAATAGGAGGGTTGGTTTCTTGCCAGCGGATGGGTTACGCTTTTTCGGATGCATGGTTTTTCCTACACAAGCCGATGAGAGACGATGGTTAACCCTGGGCATATATGTCCTTACTGTATTAGGTATAAATTTTTCCCGTGCTTCGGATATTGGTTGTCTGAGTATTGACCTACATCCCTATGATGTAATCCTGGTATTCAAAGTAAGAGTGTGAGTATCAGAAAAGCCATAAGATGGGAGTCGTTCCTACTAAGTTACCTTTATACTGGGAAAGGTTTCACTCTCCGGCTTGGAGAGATCTGAGAACAGTTCGGAACGAATACCGCGGGAAGAAAGGCTCATGAAGACTTATGGCTAAATACTCTCAATAGAGGTGCGGGGATCCGCTCTAATCGTATTACTTGCAAAGGGAAAAGGCAATTTACCTAACACATAGTGTGAGTAGTGTGATCACTAACTGACTAAATGGTATTATTTTATGGGTGTATTAGCATGACGAATCATGAGGAAAAGACACTTCTCGGATTCCAGGTACTGGCTCCCTTTGTCTACCTTGTATCCCTGACTAGGATCGGCGTTGGTTTCCTTCAGGTAGTTACCTAGGGTTTCCTTCTCGTGGAGACATATTGAATTTCTACTCCACCTTACTTCTGAATCCGACTGTGGGTGTCATCGCTTCATGATGGACGACTGGAAATCTCGGAAGTTTAGGAGAATTTCTCACCAATGTCCCTAAAAAGATATAGGAACTTGGTGATTTCAATAGTCTCAACCTAGTTCATTCATTTCCGAACTGGAAATCTTCTCAATGAACCTCTTTTGGGTCTGAATCAACTCATTCGTAGAGCACTGAACTGGATAGGGTTTTCTACAAGGTTCATGTGAGAACGGAAATGTCTAAAGAATCCTAAGAGATTATTAACATTTCACTAGATGATCCATATCGAGTCGTGCTACAATTACATAGGGTATACAAATCATATATAGCTTAGATCCGATAGGCCTTCGAATATGTGATTCTACTCTATATCCACATCCCAACGAGAAAAAGGAAGTAGGGCGAAACCACCCTTTGTAATTGTTGGTTATCAATAAGGATCTTTTTAGTTCTTCACACAAAGTTATCTATGGATCCTAAAATACCCCTATGGTATTTTAATTTTTTGTTTGTTCTTATCTTCTGAATGTGATTTCTGGGATTAATGTGAGTCTTTTAGTATTCCAAAATACTCCCATAGTATTTTTAAACTTTATGTTTGGCTCCAGCATTCCTAGTTGGTAACTTTCAGACCTTTTGCAACACCACTATCACTCCTAAGCACACGTTCATCGCATCTTGAATAAATGTAGTTGATCAGGTTACATTTATTCCAGCTTACGATTACATAACTGCCCAGGTTTGACTGTAATGCTCAACATCCGAAGACTTTTATTATTCTTCTTGTGATACTTGTGTTCGAGTGTTTAGATTCGGGATGTTCTTATACTTTGGTTAAATACGGTTATATTTTAAAGCATAGTTTTTGGTCAGAGTGTTTTATCCCTATGTATTTATAGGCTGTATATCTTTTATGAATTGATATACTTAGCTCACTATAAACAATGCTCTGATACCAATCTGTCACACCCCAAAACTGGAACGGCGGAAACGTTCTGGGGTGGATGACGTCGTGTCAAGTATCACAACATATGCAGTATAGTAATCAAACTACAACAACCATTGCATTAATAGTAATAGTCTTACATGGTTTACATTGTACAAAATCATCAAAGTAATATAGGTAATAATAAAGGTGCAACTTGGTACAAAACTGTCTTCACCAAAAGCTCCTGAGATGTACCTGTCTATTGCTGACCTGAGAATACAAGTTATTTTGCAAGCGAGTATCAACATTTTTATAAATGCTGGTGAGTTCATAAGTCTTTAGTGTCATTTGTGTAGGTTTAAAATAACTTTTTAAAAGTAGTAGTTTAGAGTCTATAGTGTATTAGAGTCCTTTCCAGAAAATCCTATATTTTCTTAAATAAAAGTAGTCTTCTACCAAGACCCGACTGAGTTATGTTGTAAAAATAATTTTTCCCTTAAACACAATCATTACCAAAATACGGTGCTTGATTTTAAAGAAAGTAGGAGAATATCAGGGAAAATAACATATGCCTCAGCAGCGAAGACTGCTGACTAAAGCGACAGAGATCATAGACTCCAGGAGAGTATCGAATGAACGGCACAGCTGGCTCAGTCTAACAAGAGGAGATGCAGACCCCAGACGGTATCAAATGAATGATACGTCTAGTAAGGTCTAAAATAGAGAGACACAGACCCCAGACGGGATCATATGAATGACACGTCTAGCAAGGTCTAAAAACAAAGAAACACAGACCCCAGACAGGATCAAATGAATGATACGTCTAGCAAGGTCTAAAATAAGGAGACACAGACCCCAGACAGGATCAAATGAATGATACGTCTAGTATGGTCTAAAACAGTGTAATTCGAGGTGTGTATTTTCTAGGTGTGTACTCCCAGCATATAGTGTTAAGCGTCGTTACCTTGAGGCCATGAATTATAAGGTAACCCCGAGATACTCATAAGCATACTGATAGACACTAGAGAACTCGACGCCCTACAAGCGTCAAAATAAAGATGTGACATTTGTCACCCTTTGGCTTGGTAGGCCGTGGACTGTAGCTAGCATTCAGGGTGTGGGAGTGTCAATCCCGTATAGATCTATACACACAATGTCCGCTCTCCGTACAAGAGACTCTGGTTACCAACTAGACAACGTAGAAGGCCGTGTCTTGAAGATGTATCCCGAATAGTTGATTCTGATGTAAGTGTTGGACTAGCAGTAGAGACTCATAACTGAACCGATCGATGTAAACCCATATGTCTATACATGTATAGATGATATATAATTAATGATCAAACGACCTTCGGATGGATATCCGATCCTACCAGACCACATCTCAACGAAGAAAAGGAAATAGGGCGAACTAGCCTTCCTAAGTCCTTTAATCATTATTTATATAACCATACAAGTACAGGCATACATTTAACTAAGTGGAAGCGTTAACAAGTATAAGTGAAGTAGAAGCATATCGTGAAGTAGGAGTGTATCGTGAAGTAGAAGCGTATCGTGAAGTAGGAGCGTTGATAAGTAGAAGTGTATTGTGAAGTAGAAGCGTTAATAAGTAAAAGTGTATCATGAAGTAGAAGCGTTAATAAGTAAAAGTGTATCGTGAAGTAGAAGCGTTAATAAGTAAAAGTGTATCGTGAAATAGAAGCGTTAATAAGTAAAAGTGTATTGTGAAGTACAAATGTTTCACAAAGTAAAAGCATATCACGAAGTAGGAGCATTAACTTAGTATAGGTGAAGCAGTAGTATCTTAACCAAGTAAGAGTATAAAAATATGAAAGAAAACTTTGATGAAAACTTTGGAAAACCTTTATACTTAAGAAAATCACGAATTGGTATTCTTTTGTAAAATAAGTTTGAAAACCTTTTAAAAACCTTTCGTAAATGAGTTTTAATGAAACTTTGATAAACATTCAGCACGAGAGTCAATTTGAGGAATGATTTGAACAAGTAAAGACGTTTTAGAAAACCATTTACAGTATCATACTTGGTAAAACAATTGACAGTGTAATAAATCCTTGTATTCCCCCCCCCCCCCCATAAAAACATGCAAAGCATTTGAAACGGTTCATTAAGGGGTATGAACTCACCTGCTGTAAGTGGATCAGTGAAGGTGCCAGTATAGGATGCTGAGTGTCAAGTGAGGACTTGACCACACACGCGAATTCTATTTAACATGTAATGATACATTTAAGTATCTAATTAGTCATTTAACAAATAATTAAGCAAGTAAGGATGTCTTACGACATAAAAACACTTTGCTACAAGTGCTAGAAGTATCAAGGGTTGCATAGAAGGTGTGTATGGACTCACATTGGAGTTTACTCCTCAAATGAAGGCCCTTATGGGTGATTACGGTTTCAAGACCCTTTCCCCCATGATTTTACGTCCGTAAACCCATGGTAGTAGTGTCATGGGATGTTTAAAGGTCGTAACTCATTCATGGAGTCATGCTAGAGTTGAATCAAGGGCTAAGGAAGTCATTGGGGCTCAAAATGGGCACAATATGGAGTTTACGGTCCATACTTTACTCCTTGAGGAGTTTATGACTGTAAACACATGAGTTTACGGTCTTAAACTCATGTTGGCCCATTCCTTTGGTTGTTTGGTGGTTCTAACTCATGTATGTAAGGTTCTAGTGGCTTTTAGAGGCATAGGAAGGTGTTTAGGGCACTTAAACACCTTAGAAAGGTGTTTACAGTCTAAGGAGATGCACTTGGGGAGTTTACTACCTTAAACACATGAGTTTACGGCAGTAAATTCATGTTAGTCTCTAAATCATGTGTTTGTGTGGTTGTAGGTTACGCATACGAAGTTCTAGGTCCAATACAAAGCCATACAAAGTGTTAAGGGCACTTTAACACCCATTGGGGGTGTTTATGGTCTAAGAATGGGTGTTTACGGTCCAAGAACCTTCTTGGGCCGTAAACTCAAGTGTGACATCATTTAGTATGCTTTGGTGCATAAAATGAAGGAAAACAAGGTTCTATGCACTCTAGGAAGTTCATGGAAGCCCTTGGAGTTGTTTAAGGGGTAGTTTAACACTTAAACAAGTATGGTCCATGCACATGGGTTTACGGTATAAGAACATCCTTAGACTGTAAACTCTTGTTTACTCCCCATTTGGTCCGATTTTGGTGTTCTAAGTCATTTCGGGTAAGCCTCTACGCCATTGCTAAGCATGAGAAGTGTTTTGGAAGTTTTTTTGAGCATAAAAACCCCTTTATGAGTGTTTACATTCCATGAAGGTGTTCATGGGCCATAAACTCGTGTTCTTGGGGTTTCTGGATGATTAAATCATGAATTTGCAAGCTAGGTAAGTTAGATAACAAGCATGGAAGGTTAACTTACCGATTTGGAGCTCGGAGAGGCGATTTTTGACCAAAACCCGTTTGTAGAGAGAGAAAGTAGAGAGAGATTCTAAGGTGGTAAAAGGTTTCTAAGGAGTGTCCACCCACCCTTATATAGGGCTTGGGTGTTGTACCCGGTATACGACTATCCGATACTTATGTTTAACGGGGTTTAAAATTTTTACTCGGTTAAATGGGCGTAAATAAAATAAACTTTTTTCCAAATAAATGGAAAGATTATTTACGTGACTTTATTTTCGCTTGACGAATATTAATTAAAATATTCCAACGGGTTTAATTTCGGTCAAAAATATTTTCGGGATCATTTGACTAATTTTTGTTGTAACTAATTTCGACATTAATTTCGACGTTAACTGCGACGTTAACTTTGACGTTAAGATTAACGGAAATTTTTGGGTTGTCACAACATCCAAAGGCGTATGTTTTCGAAACCCTGTTGATGTCCAGAGGCGTACTTTCGTATTCGTATTCGTAACTCTGGCGATACGCAAGGCGTACACTAATTGTATATTCGAAGTCGTGGCGTCATCCAAAGGCGTGTTTTCGTATTCGTATTCGTATACCTAATCCTATTCCTAATCGTATTTGTATTCGCATTCGTATTCGTATACCTATTTCTAACTGTGTATGATTATCCCTTCACTCTCGTATCTACGCGGAGTGGTAAAGTTCTAAGTTAATGTTATTAGTCCTGCACTCTCGTATCTATAAGGAGTTATATCAAGAACATTTTAATGCTTTTTGGTTAATGCCTTTAACAACAATGATATAGGAGTTCATTTGTGAAATATAAAATATAACATTTTAAAACGAGTTTCACAAATAACATAACGGTTTACTCTGCAAGTTGAACGATTCGTTAATATAGTTTCTCGAGTTTAAAGCATAAGACACATGAAATAGATCAAATAAAATCATAATTTTAAGTACAAGATTGTCTTGTACTTTTGCTTGTATTCCCCCCCCCCCCCCTAAAAACATTGAAAAAGGGTAGGGGTATGAACTCACTGATTGAAGAATGTGTCTGACTAGATGTCAAATGTTAGTTTGGGGCTTGAACGCATGTGACGTTCCTATGTAATATGAAAAGATACACATTTTTATTTAATTAGGATTTGAACTACAATTTAGATATGATTATACACTCCAAGACGTGAAAACACTTCATTACAAGTGTTTGGAGTGACCCGGGTTGCATCTATGGATGTGTAGGACCTAGATATAGAGTTTCTTGAGGAGTTCACTGTCCATTGACCATATCCCCATGAGTTTACAGCCGTAAACTCATGGGTGGTGGGTTCTTGGATGCCAAATGGTCATACAAGGCACATGGGAAGGTTCTAGGGTTGATTCCATGGCTTAAGGAGTGATTGGGACTCTAAATGACCTTGGATAAGAGTTTACGGTCTATGAAGATGTTCTTCGCAAGTTTACTACCTTAAACACGAGTTTACTACCTTAAACACGAGTTTACTACCTTAAACACGAGTTTACTACCTTAAACTCGAGTTTACTACCTTAAACACGAGTTTACTACCTTAAACATGAGTTTACTACCTTAAACACGAGTTTACTACCTTAAACTCGAGTTTACTGCCTTAAACTCGAGTTTACTGCCTTAAACACGAGTTTACTGCCTTAAACTCGAGTTTACTGCCTTAAACTCGAGTTTACTGCCTTAAACACGAGTTTACTACCTTAAACTCGAGTTTACTACCTTAAACACGAGTTTACTACCTTAAACTCATGTTTGTCCATGATTCATGAGTTTTGGTGGTTGATGTAACATCCCGAAATATCAAGAGTAGAGTGGAAGGGCTAAAAGAGTGAATTGGGAAAGAGTGACTCGGCGAGTAGAGTCGCGATTTGATCGCGTGTTAAGTAGCCGACTCGGCGAGTCAATGAGGTGGACTCGGCGAGTAGGCGCTGAGTGGAGAAAACCCTAATTCTCGGGGTTGAGCCCTATATAAAGAACATTATGTTTTCCTCCCAGCCACTTTATCACCCCTTGAGTCCCAGAAACCCTAAAATCGTGGAGAAGCACCATTGTTGAGCAAATTAGAGCTTGGAGAGGTGGTTATTGAAGAGATCTTAGAGAAGGAGAGGCTTGGAGCAAGGGGCTTTGCTTGGATTCAAGTTTCATTGCAGTTGGGGCGTTCTTTTGAGTTAATATCTCGTCTTTGAGCTGCCAATTCCTTGATGCATCATTTTGGGGTATTAGAGATTAGATATTTGGATGTGTTGGAGTTTAGAGGTTAGATCTGAGGTTGCTACCTCAGATCTGGAAGGGAGAAGAGTTGGAATGCATGAAAGTCCCTGTGTTGAGTGTTGGATGAAGCTATCATGTCCCAAACCTTAGCCCTAATGTGCAAAATGCATAGATCTCTTTGGATTCACGTAAAGTTTGCCACTTTACGTGATGGATGAGTTGTAGGAGGCTAGATCTATGTTTTGGAGCAATTGCATGGCCTGGAATGCTTCTGTATGGATTCAGACCGGTGGTACTCGGCGAGTCACATGGGTGTACTCAACGAGTTGCTTGAAGATGAGCTGGAATTCGACGAGTTGGAAGAACAACTCGGCGAGTTGGATGAAGATGGCCTGGAACTCGGCGAGTTGTATGAACAACTCGGCGAGAAGGTTGAAGATAGCCTTAGACTCGGCGAGTCTGTTCTTGGGCTCGGCGAGTCTTGTCGAAGAGTCCCAATATTTTCTGGTCGAGTCGAGAACCGGTGAGTCAAGGGATGACTCTGTGAGTTGTGTGCGAGTGGACTCAGAGTTGTCGAACTCGACGAGTGTCGGGGTGAGTCGGCGAGTTAGGTCGTGAATTGAGGGAAGTTCTGAGTATGGGGATTCGGCGAGTCATCGGGTTGACTCGGCGAGTAGAGTCAGTCAGGGGTTGACTTTGACCTTGTCTTTGAGAAAGGGTTGACCAGTGGTTTCCAGGGGGATTTTGGTAATTGTTGATTATTGTTTTGAGTTCAGTGCATTGGTGGTTGTCCAGTGGTGGGGATCGTATAGGTGATCGGAGCAGCTTGGGTTATCTGTTCAGTCGGAAGTTTCGAGGTGAGTTATCCTCAATATATCAACAGGGTCTAAGGCACCAAGGCCGGCCCTTATTGGATTGAGATCCGGGTAGTTGTTATTATGTTACTGCTTTGATATGCTTGCATCCTGTGAGTTAGGATGGTATATGTTAGAGACCTGATTGAGATCGGTATCCTGAGAGATAGGGAGATGTTGTGTTAGTGACCTGTAGGTCGGTATCCTGGTTAGGATAGTGATATGTTATGTGATCTGTTGATCTGCTTGTTGACTGTGAATTACCGTATGATTGTATGTATATGTGCACATGGTTGTTGGACTGGAGTTGGGTTGAGGCGGGTTCTGCTGTGTGTTGTAGGCCAAGATACCCAGGGCGGACCGGTTGTCCCGAAGGCCCAGCGGCGGTCCGGATAGGCTGTAGGCCCTGTAAGGGCGGACCAGACGTGCCGAAGGCTCAGAGAGTGGACCAGATAGACTGAAGGCCCAGTGCAGGCAGACCAGTCATACTGTAGACTCAGAGAGTGGACCGGGTGGATTGAAGGCCCGGGAGCGGGCGGACCAACCACACTGCAGACTCGATGTATGTGGATAAACTCAGAGGATAGACCAGGTGGACTGTAGGCCGGTACGGCGGACCAGTCCCACAGTAGACCCGAAGTGCATGGCTGTTCTGTGATCAGATACGTTATCGCATGTTATGCGTGTATGGTATTTGTGGTTGGTATTTTGGGGATATCTCACTAAGCTTTCGGGCTTACAGTTGTGGTTTCATGTTTTTCAGGTTCTTCAGGAGACTGTGGCAAGGCGAAGGTGTGATCGTACTGCTCCTCATGATTTCATAGTATTGTGATTCTGGGAACACGTTAAATGTTTTGTATTGAAAACCTTTTTGTAAAGATTTAATGGAATCGAGATGTTTTTGAAAAATTTAAAATTGGTTGTATTTTTCGGTCGTTACAAGTTGGTATCAGAGCCTTGGTTTGAGTGAATTGGAGGAACATTCGTGTGACTCCAGTCTCAAATCGAGGAGAGTTTTCAAAAGAGTATTTAAAATGGTTTTCAAAATGAGTAAGGGAGGACACGGAGGTACGATCAGCCGGAGCCAATACGTAACCCCAAAATACCATGCATGTTATTTGTTTTGAGCTTTGATAGAACAGCATGCTAGTGATAGGCTAGGGATCTTCAGGATTTCATTATATGTTGCCTGATTTGTGATGCTTGTAGCCTAGGGTTCCTTATGGGATATTTTTAGTGTTCCTCTGGTGGTGAGGGTTGAGTGTTGTTATGCATGTTTCTCTAGGGCGTTGTGGTAGTACTTCATACAAATATGGGTAGGTGTGGAAGGTAGTACGGGCCCGTACTACTGAAAGCACAGGACCCATACGCATATCAGGGAAACCATGATCTCTAGGGTTGGGTTGAGAGAGTTGGATCCCAGGTTGTGGGAAGAGTCTGAGATTTTGTGTGGTGTTTTTCAGTATGGAGATTCCGAGGCATGATGAGAGTGGATCTGGATCAGGATCGGGAGCTGGAGAGAGAGTTCCGGGCGGATCGGTGCCGCCCGAGGTTATCGATCAGATGAGCACGAGCGAATTGGATGCGAGGGTTCGTGAGATCCTGCATGATGAGATTGCTGAGTTGTTTCGGGCTGAGTTGCCAGAGCTGTTTGGGTCGATTAAGACCGCCATGGTTGAGTATTTTGATGAGCGCTATGCAGCTCTCACTGAGACGGCTACCGCGGCTGTAGCAGCGGCAGGGGGAGGAGCTAGTTGGGGTTTTCAGTATCGGGACTTAGATAATACGAAGCCTCCCACATTCGATGGAGTTCAGGACCCGATTGTTGCTATGAGGTGGTTATCAGACGTGGAGGGGTGTTTCTTCACGTGTTCATGCCCTGCTGATCAGAGGGTGAGGTGTGCTCTAAACATGTTGAGGCTCGGGGCGAAGGATTGGTGGAGATTGACCACGGGGTCATATTCGGATGCGCAGAGGGCTATGGTTTCGTGGGATCAGTTCAGAGAAATGTTCAGCACTCTTTACGTTCCGCAAGTTGAGAGGGAGAGATTGGCTCAGGAGTTCCTTGAGCTGAAGCAGGGTTCGGAGTCGGTGACTGAGATCACCAGGATGTTCACTGAGAGGGCGATGTTTTGCCCAGAGTTCGCTTCGGAGCAGGCTCAGATGTCTCGATATCTGAGCATGCTCAAGAGGGACATCAGACAGTTTGTGTCTGCACAGAGGTGCGAGACATTGTTGGAGCTGCAGGAGGCCGCTAGGCAGCGTGAGTTAGAGATTGAGTTGCAGTTGCGTGAGCTGAGGCAGGCTCCGGTACAGTCGCAGCCGGCGCCGAAACGGTCCAAGACCGTTGATGTTAGAGTGGGGGATCTGAGCAACCACACTTGTGGGAAGTGTGGGAGGTGTCACACCAGGGTATGTAGGTCCGGTGGTGCATGCCGCAAGTGCGGAAAGGAGGGGCACTATGTGAGGGATTGTTGGCAGTCAGCGCCAGTTCGGGATTTGAGGTTTTGCTATCATTGTCATCAGGTTGGGCATTTGAGGGTCAACTATCCACAGCTTGTTGCAGGACCGGTGTAGGCTCCAGCACCGGCCACTTTGAGGATCACAGGTGGAGGTCAGGGTGGAGCAGAGCCCCCAAGGGCTCAGGGTCGTGCTTTTCAGCTTGTAGCAGAGGAGGTCAAGGCAGTGCCAGATGCAGCTGCGGGTATGTTTCTTTCTTGATGTCTTGTTATCTTGTGATTATTGTGGTGTATTGTTTTGTGTTGGTATCTTTGTGTTGTTTTCGATACGGTATTCGTCATTTTGTGGGTTATGGTTTTGGTTATGGGTTATTGTATTGGTAATTCTGTTGGTTATCATTCATGAGGGTTATTAGTGGTAACCCGGCATTGGGTTTCAGGCCGGGTAGCATTTGCTTTCTAAGGAGTGGTTAGATGCAGATTGAGTTTCATTCGAGCAGGTTGATCAGTGTTGATGTGAGATCTCGTTGAGGTTGTTTATGCTTGTGGGAAGCAGTCCGCGTATAAGTGTTTTCTTTGTAAAAGAGTTGTTCTGGCAGGTCGGTAATGGCGACCGGTGGTTGATAGTTAGTGCCCAAGTGGGGGAGAATTGGAGAATTCTCCGGGAGATCGATGAGTAATTGAAAGTGCTTAGCTGTTGGGATTCAGCAAGTGTTCTGTCAGCCCAGAGTATAGGCTAATAGGAGTAAGTGTCGGACATGCGGGGCGGGATTCAGACCTAGGGCATTTGATTGTGGAGGGCCTGGGAGCAGGCCGGGATCGAGTATGTATGATGGAGTTAGAGTTCGGAACCCCCTTGAGGGCTAGAACGATATGCATGGGAGGACTTCAGGGGGGGATAGCTCGGAATGTTGAATGCTAGTTGAGCGGTCCGGATAGACTGAAGGCCGGAAGGCGTACCAGTCAGGCCGAAGGCTCGGAGAACGGTCCAGCCAAACTGAAGGCACTGAGAACGGTCTAGATTGGCTGAAGGTTCTGAGAGTGGTCCAGATGGACTGAAGGCCTGGTTAGGCGGTCCAGTCATGGTGAAGACTTTGCAGGTATTGTTGGATCAGTTTGAGGATATGGATTATGTAAGTTGCAGTGTGATTGCATTAGAAGGTCTGGCCCCGGGTAGTAATCTTGATTAGTGGAGATAGTGCAGGGGCTTGAGAGTCCCTGCGATGAGAGTCAGAGTATGTGTGTTGGATGGATAGCGGATACGCTAAAAAGGGTGGTGTAGCGTTGGGCGAGCACCGTGACACTTGTTGGAGTGGCAATATGGCCAAGTGGATTCCTTGGAAAAGGAAGTGAGAGAGGTGTGTAACTCCGAGAGGGAGTGCACGTTCACGAAAGTCAAAGCGGCAGAGCAGAGTTATGATTAGAGTAATTCGAGTATGGTTTTTGAGCAAAGTGTTTGTGGCAGTGGAATAGAAGCTCATCCGGTTTGGGATGTCTGTTGAGGTTGCGGAGGAATTCCACAGATGTAGAGCCAAGAGACTCGGAAGGGATGCAGGGAGGGAGTCTTGGGCTCTCAGTGTGATTCTGATTAGGGTATTGGATATGTATTAGTGATTCATCCTGGGGGATGTTGGAGGATATCATCAGTGTATCAGGTATTCCCAACCTGAGGGTGTTGGAGAAAGTTCAGCATGTGTATGTGATTGCAAGAGGAGAACTCGTAGGAGTTGCTCTGAGATTGAGAATGGGTCTTTCCGTCGTCATGGAATGGATAGAGTGGGATTCGGATCGGGGATCCGATGGTTCATGGCTTTCTAGCCCTTATGGGTCGAATGATTGTTGGGATTTGGGGCGGTGATGCTTCATGGGTAATTCTCGGTTGTTGAGTGTGATTATCAGTGGGTACAGCTGGTGCCCGGCTCGAGACGGTGATCAGGACACCGTAAGTAAAGAGAAAGTGTGTTTGAGTTTCGATGGGTATGCCTTGAGGGATTTGGCCCGGTTAAGGCCAGGTGGCGCGTTGTGGGAGTATCTTTGGGATTGAATTGCTGTGGGCTTCGAGGACGAAGCCTAATTTAAGTGGGGGAGAATTGTAACATCCCAAAATATCAAGAGTAGAGTGGAAGGGCTAAAAGAGTAAATTGGGAAAGAGTGACTCGGCGAGTCCATGGATGGACTCGGCGAGTAGAGTCGCGATTTGATCACGTATTAAGTAGCCAACTCGGCGAGTCAATGAGGTGGACTCGGCGAGTAGGCGCTGAGTGGAGAAAACCCTAATTCTCGGGGTTGAGCCCTATATAAAGAACATTATGTTTTCCTCCCAACCTCTTTATTACCCCTTGAGTCCCAGAAACCCTAAAATTGTGGAGAAGCACCATTGTTGAGCAAATTAGAGCTTGGAGAGGTGGTTATTTAAGAGATCTTAGAGAAGGAGAGGCTTGGAGCAAGGGGCTTTGCTTGGATTCAAGTTTCATTGCAGTTGGGGCGTTCTTTTGAGTTAATATCTCGTCTTTGAGCTGCCAATTCCTTGATGCGTCATTTTCGGGGTATTAGAGATTAGATATTTGGATGTGTTGGAGTTTATAGGTTAGATCTGAGGTTGCTACCTCAGATCTGGAAGGGAGAAGAGTTGGAATGCATGAAAGTCCCTGTGTTGAGTGTTGGATGAAGCTATCATGAAAGTCCCTGTAGACTCAGAGAGTGGACCAGGTGGATTGAAGGCCCGGGAGCGGGCGGACCAACCACACTGCAGACTCGATGTATGTGGATAGACTCAGAGGGTAGACCAGGTGGACTGTAGGCCGGTACGGCGGACCAGTCCCACAGTAGACCCGAAGTGCATGGCTGTTCTGTGATCGGACACGTTATGGCATGTTATGCGTGTATGGTATTTGTGGTTGGTATTTTGGGGATATCTCACTAAGCTTTCGGGCTTACAGTTGTGGTTTCATGTTTTTCAGGTTCTTCAGGAGACTGTGGCAAGGCGAAGGTGTGATCGTACCGCTCCTCATGATTTCATAGTATTGTGATTCTGGGAACACGTTAAATGTTTTGTATTGAAAACCTTTTTGTAAAGATTTAATGGAATCGAGATGTTTTTGAAAAATTTAAAATTGGTTGTATTTTTCGGTCGTTACAGTTGAAAGATAAGCATTCTAAGTTCTTGACCCATTTCTAAGTCATATAAGGTGTGAAGGGCACTTTAACACCCATTAGATGAGTTTAAGGTCTAAGGAGATGAGTTTAAGGTCTAAGGAGATGAGTTTAAGATCTAAGGAGATGAGTTTACGGTCTAAGAATGTTCTTGGACAATAAACTCAAGCTTGTCCCATTTGTGTTAGATTTGGTGCATTTCTTGAAGGATTATAAGGTTCTAAACTCTCATGGAAGCTTGTTGGAGGTGTTTAGGGGCAAACTAACACCTTAAATTGAGTTTACTACCCAAGAATAGGTGTTTACGGTCGAAGCATGTGCTTGGGCCGTAAACTCATGCTTAAACTCGAGTTTACTACCTTAAACACGAGTTTACTACCTTAAGCTCATGTTTATCCATGATTCATGAGTTTTGGTGGTTGGAAGATAAGCATTCTAAGTTCTTGACCCATTTCTAAGTCATACAAGGTGTTAAGGGCACCTTAACACCCATTAGATGAGTTTAAGGTCTAAGAAGATGAGTTTAAGGTCTAAGGAGATGAGTTTACGGTCTAAGAATGTTCTTGGAGAGTAAAATCAAGCTTGTCCCATTTTTGTAAGATTTGGTGCATTTCTTGAAGGATTATAAGGTTCTAAACTCTCATGGAAGCTTGTTGGAGGTGTTTAGGGGCAAACTAACACCTTAAATTGAGTTTACTCCCCAAGAATATGTGTTTACGGTCGAAGCATGTGCTTGGGCTGTAAACACATGCTTATACCCCAAATGAAGAGTTAAAGGTGTTCTAAGTCCATGCAAACAAGTCCTTAGGTCATATCCAAGCTCCAAATGAGTTTTGGAAGGGTTTTAAGGCTCAAACCCCTCATTACATGTGTTCACGGCCTAAGGTGTCACACCCCAAAACCACAAACGGCGGAAACGTTCACGGGTGGAGGACGTCATGTACAGTATCACAACAGTGTAATATAATAAACAAGCAACAACATCATCCATTGCATTATAAGTAGAATTTTAATACATGTGTGTTCTTTCATAACATACAACAATAAAATGAATAATCAAAATAAGGCGAGTCTTGTCTGTGCTCCATCTTCTCAAAAACCTGACCATCGCACCTGTCTAACTGATGACCTGAGAATACACGTTATTTTGAAAGAGAGTATCAGCTTTAAAGCTGGTGAATTCATAAGTAATTAAGTGTCGTTGTCTTGCTTATGAAAATCTATTATGAAGGCCATGTAAACCTTTAAATGAAAATGTTGATGTAAGTATGAAAAACCCTAGAAAATCCCTTATTTTCTATTAGTTTGAGATGTAGTCTTCTACCAAGACCCGAATGTTTTGTTATGGCAATGTAGTCTTCTACCAAGACCCGAATGTTTTGTAAGTAAAATGATAGATTTTCCATTCTATTGACTAGTACTAAATGTGCTTAGTCTAACTCATCGTTTATGTGAATATATCACAAAATAAAGTAAGATAGGAAAAATATAATCTTGTAAGTGTTATTATCTTGGGTTACCAGGACAAACACGACATCGCAGTAAGCGATATGTATAACCTAATGAACCTCCCAAGATGGTCCAATTGTCCTCTGTAGCTGCAGCAGGTCGGAGGAAGGGTTAGTCCCGTAAAGGTACTCCTAGTATAAGTAATAACCGTAGGCATCCGTAGATGTTCATCGACCACTGGTGCTAATCATTTGGGATTCGGAATGGTTAGTCCCGTCTAAATATCCTGAGGTACTGGGGGATAGGGTCCCGTCTAAATATCCCGAGGTACTGGGGGATAGGGTCCCGTCTAAATATCCCGAGGTACTGGGGGATAGTGTCCCGTCTAAATATGCCGAGGTACTGGGGGATAGGGTCCCGTCTAAATATCCCGAGGTACTGGGGGATAGGGTCCCGTCTAAATATCCCGAGATACTGTGGGATAGGGTCCGGTCTAAATATCCCGAGGTACTGGGGGATAGGGTCCCGTCTAAATATCCCGAGGTACTGGGGGATAGGGTCCCGTCTAAATATCCCGAGGTACTGGGGGGATAAGGAGGATAAGTTACACAGAAGGTACTAATAATCATCCTCGCAATTCGAGATACAAGTATTCATGTAAGTAATACACAGGTAAATGTATCTACGTAAAGGTACTCATGTAAGCTATTCATGTATCATGCAAGCATATGTAAACGTACTCATGTATCAGGTAATGTACTAGTAAAGACTCATGAATGAACTGACTCTTGTGTGATTCCTTGTAATAGGAATAATGTTTGATATCTTGAAATTATCCCTATGATAATTTACTGAAAGGTAATTAGTTGTTCAAGTAGGTTTATACACACTTACTACTCAAGGGTGTGGGAAACTAAATGAAAGATGTAAACTATAATCTCTAACATATATATGAACATATGCGTATAAGTATAGTTTGGTTCAAGAAGGTAAAATTAATGGTTTTGTAAGATATCTAAGAGTTTTGAACAACAATTAAGAGTGAATTGATGTCATTTTAATAAACATTTCAAAACTAATACTTTTGTTATCAAGGTATTTTAAGATAGAAAACCATTTCATGTATCACCTTTTGAAATATGTGAAATCTACTGAGTGAAAACACAGTTATAAAATACATAAGATTGATTTAATAACATATTGTTTTCTACTTGTATTCCCCACCCCCCATTAAAGCATTTAAAATCATTTAAAACATTGATTAAAGGGTATGAACTCATCTGTTGTTGGTAGTTTAGATGAACTAGACGGTGTAGGATTGTTAGGCGTCAAGTGAGGGCTTGTACACACACTACGATCCTAATGAACATATAATCACACATATATGCACTCAATTAGTCTCAAATCAGTAATTGATAATGTTAAGACATCCTAGACATAATAAACACTTTATATAAGTGTTTTAAGCCCTAAGGATTGCATCTATGCTATTGTGGGACAAGGCACTTGTGTTTTGGGTTCCAAAGGACCCCATATATGAGTTTACTCCTCATATACCATCACACATGGAGTTTACGGTTGTAAACTCTTGAGTTTACGGCCGTAAACTCCCAACCATGGGCGTATTGTGTGTTTTGAAGTTCCAAACGATTCCTGGAATTATTCCAACTTGGTGGTTAAGTTCTTGGAAGGGTTTAAGATCTAGAAACACTCTATTTAGGAGTTTATGGCCATAAGGCCATTTCCCTTAGAGTTTGCAGCCGTAAACTCTGAAGTATTGGTGTTTTTGATGCTTTCCAGTCTCTTGCACATGTGGTATAGGTTCTAGACTTTTATTCCAAGCATATGAAGGCCTTAGGCACACTTTGGTGCCCCTTTAATGAGTTTACGGCCCATGAACCATGTCATGGCCGTAAACTCACTTTGCAAGGTGATTCTTATGTGTTTAAGGCCCTTGATTTATTGGGAACAAGTCTAGGTAAAAGTCCAAAGCTTTAGGTGCCTTAAAAGCACCATTTGAGCTTGAATTTGGAGTTCACGGCCTAAGATATTCTTGGGCCGTAAACTCCCAAACTTGGGTGATCTTTGCTTGATTTAACGTCCCTAATACACTCCTATACAAGTCCAAGGCAGTAGCACAACACAAGGGTCGGTCTAGGCTTTGTTTCGGGAGTTTACCGCCCAAGAACACCTTGGGGAGTAAACTCCTAAATCTAGTGATTTAGCCTTCTAAATCATGTTATAAACACATATTAAGCTTTCTAACACTACTAGAAAGAGGTACTCACGATTTGGGATAAAAACCCGAAGATCCGTGAGAGAGAAAATGGCTTTTCTCTAGTTGGAAATGCGAATAATGAATGAATTTGGTTCAGAATTCTATTTATAGTCCTGAGATAGTTTTGGCAGAAAATATTTTTATTCCTGAAATGATTTCTAATATAACCGAGTGTTGGAATAACAGTGTTGCACAAAACCCTAGTGCAACCACTCTCCTGATATCTCCTTAAGAGTAAATCCTGAAAAACTGCCAAACTTATACCCGAAGTCTGGAATTTCACTGAAACTGTTCTATGCTCTATTGTCTTGATATGGTTTGTTCATAATGAAAATTTCGGCTTGTCACATTATCCCCCTATTAAAGGGAATTTCATCCCAAAATTAGAATTTAGACAAGTAAGTATGTACGAGTGATCAAGTCGTTATGTGAACTTCCTAGTCGATTGGTTCTCACACTCCTAAGTGAAATCGGGTTCTCGGTTGGTATTCCAACGAACCTTCACTAATGGGCGACGGCGTTGCTTCGTCCGCTTGGCCACTCGGTCGAGGGTCACTACGGTCCTAATACGAAGGCAAGGATCTCGTAAATCTCGATCTCGTCGAGAAGGATTACAAAAGTCCTAATGGAAGGATATTGTTTCATGTTCGAGACGCGAAAGGGAAAATGTACGTTACTGAGTTCGCGGAGTAGGTCTAGTTTGTGAAATGCAGGACCGATTCTGGTAAGAATCTCGGAGGTCCTAACTATATTGGATTTCAGCTTTTCACACTTTACGAAACGTATTAATCCGTTCCCAGAGCGAGGTTTCCTAAAGAATTTGGTCTCTCACTTGGAATTCCAAATGTTCTTTCTCTCGCTTACTTCCCAGTCAAGGGCCATCCCTTGCTTGGTCAAAGTCGAAAGGGTTCTTGAAGTTTATGGGGAGTTCCGAATGGACTAAGATAGTAGGTCTGTAAGACCTAGAATTTGGCGAATTTTCCATCGGTGACTATGGTGCCGACAAATTCCCAACGGTTTTGGATAGTTTGACAGAGTACTCAAGAATTTCCACAACACTAAAAGTGTGTCTCAGGAAATTTGACTCTAAATTCCAAAACTCTTGTTCTTAGAACTTTGCGGAAAGTATCTCTGAGGGTAATGTTTCTATGGGTTCTTTCTTACTACGAGGGTAGATAAGTAGTCATTATATGGAGAAATGACGAACTGATCCCAGTAAGAAAGGCGTACTCTACTTATTCAGCTCATGAATACTGTGGGCGTATGGGTCCTATCCGAGGGGTATCAGTACGGCCTCGAAGTGTCCGCATCGAGTTCGGAGGATAGTCTTTAGGACATCCTTCCCTAACACTTGAACTGGTGATATTCGGATCTCAGGTCCATTTCTGAAGAAATTCTTTCCCTGTGTTTGCCCAATCAATTCGTCTATGCGAGGCAGAGACAACGATTTCTAAAGGAAATCTTAATGAAGTCTCCGGTCGTCGAGGTACATAAAATGCACTCCGTCGACTTCTGGTAAGAATAAGACCGGAGCTCTCAAGGGTGAGAAGCCTGGTCTTCTAATTCTATTGTTGAGTAGTTCGCTGTGTTGTCTGGGCTGTTCTTGTATCTTCCGTAGGTGTTTAGACCGTAAGGCGATCTGGTTATAAGAGCCATACTGGGTTCTAAGTTTGTTCCTATACCAATGCAATTACTCGTACTGCTGGATAGTCTCCGTCCTAAAGTTCATATTAGAATTCATACGTGATTCAATGATCACAATTTCGTGTATATGAGTCGTATATAATTAAGACAAAAAAGGTATTCGAATAACCGATTCTTCCTTAATCTCACATCCCATCGAGGGAAAAGAAGTTAAATTGG
This sequence comes from Lactuca sativa, assembly GCF_002870075.4. NCBI lineage: Eukaryota > Viridiplantae > Streptophyta > Magnoliopsida > Asterales > Asteraceae > Lactuca > Lactuca sativa. The sequence continues at coordinate 296,262,821 of NC_056626.2, forward strand.
AATCATCAATTCTAAACCTGTAGAACATTGATTATATATCACTCTCATGTATACATTCTTCAGTGATAGATCAACTGTCTGAATCCTAGAATTGAACTTGACGTACTGCACGAGCAATACTGTGGGGATTCCTTCGGAAAGGAAAAGAACTATAAGGTACTCCTTGTATGAGGACTTCGGTGTTCTGATATAACGGCTTTGCTAAAAGACAATTTCTGAGAAAGAGATGTACTTATGAAGCTGGTATTTCGAGGATCAAATTTACTTGAGGCGTATGATAAAGTCGGAAACATATGGAAACTAAAGACACCAGATTTGAACATAAGGCGTTACAGACAAAACACAACAGTGCAACCATTAACAGAGTTATTGCACTTAGGATTTACTACAAGACTATTGCTGCGAAGAAGGTATACTACAAAAGACAAGTATACGCAGCACGAGCATCCCTAAACGGACGGGATCCCGCAAAAGATAAGACTCTGGTTGCACTAGTTTTAAACATGTTTTTGAACATACTAAATACTAACGAATTGGAGGGAACCAATACTATATTAGGGTCCTTAACTGCCTCCTTGCATTCTGAGGTCAAACTCCTCTGGATTTGTCGTTGTCCTTCTCCGATGGACAGTCCGTTTTTAAGTGTCCCATGAAGCCACATAGATGGCATATCTGTGAGGTTTGGACATTGGTGGTTGATGAAATGTGTTGGATCTGGATCCTATAGTAACTGGCAGTATGTCCATTCCTATTGCACTTATAACAGTGTAACGGTCGGCAACTACCCAGATGATGAAAGCTACACTCATAGAATTTTGGTAGGTTTCCGGCATATTGTCTGGCTGGTTTGGGGACCATTGGGACGCCCGAAGGGATGGTAGTAGGAGGTACTGATGTCGTAGCTGTGAAGGTTGTTACTGGTGGTTGTTTCCTGTTCGCCCTTCGAAGCGGCTTGTCCTTAGAGTTAGTCCAAGACTTTCGCTTGTTAATTGGATTGGAATGATTGTTAACAATCCCGCTAACACCTGCGTCGTTAGCGTTCAGGTTGGTCAGAATAGCTGACACGGCAGCCGAGACTGCAGCTTGAAAGGTAGCTGCATCAATCTGAAGATTTGGCGTGTGGTTGATGGGCTGATCGTCTTTCTTGGATGACATGATTCTGTTACACGGAAGGAAACGAATTTGTGAGCGGAAATGGTTGAATCTAAACGTAGTTCGATCGCTCATGTAAAGAATAAAAGTATGCTCTCTAAGGTTCGACCTACATCCCTATGATGCAGTCCTAGTATGGAATGGAAGTATGTTCACGAAGGTTTGACCTACATCCCTATGATGCGGTCCTAGCAAATATCAGAAGTAAGTTCATGCAATGGTCTCAAGATGTTTTTCGTTCTAGCCGAGGTATCAATGGTTGGCGAATAATGTGATCCCACCATTAAAAGAGACTCGGAGATGTCTCTGGGGTCAAATTGTTATAGTCCAATGACTTGACTAGAGCTTGTTTCGAATAGACTCTAATGAAAGTATGATAAGAGTATTCGAATAAAGAACGACATAGAAGTTAGCCGACTGTCAATATCTTTGATATTCATGACGTACAAGTTCGGGAAAATGACCTTGTAAAAGGTCTTACATCATATCCAGAGAAGATGGTTCCTGACAGTAAAAAGACCTAACTAAAGTACTTACAGTACAAGATAGTTTCATAGAAAATGCCACATCAGGCATAGACAGGAACACGATTCCTTTCTAACAAGGAATATAACGTAACGCATCTACTACTGGCGACGGTCATCACTTTGGTGAACTCTCAGTTCAGCCAGTTGGCGTTCCACATCAAGTAGGTGTCTTTTGTATACTCTCTGGCATACTCGAAGTTCCATGACTTCGGCTCGTGATTCAGCCAGTGCTTGCAGTTGGGTTTCATAGTCTCCCTCAGACCTCTCATGAGCATGCTCAAGGCGACTGGTGTGAAGCATATGCATTCCCCCATTTGTATCGGTTTCTGCGATACGTTGTAGAGCTGTCTTGCCCTGAATTTTGTTTCGGGCAACTCTTCGGATCAGAATTGGCATGATTCTGTCTGCTGAGCCCCCATTGCTCAGGTCATAGAATCTTCGGTCACCATTAAATGGCATGAGCTGATCTTGTCCTTGGCTCCATGTTTCCAAACATTCCACCCACTCAGGCGTCGGGCCATGAAGAGTCGGACGAGGGTTAGGAATTGGAACGGGAGCTGCCTGGGGTAGGTTCTCAACCTCGGGTTCGGAGATGGCATCGTCTGAAAGGTCTTCAGCATGGTGATCAGTCAGAGGGATTGGATGATCATTAACTGGTTCTTCTCCAAACCATCCAGCAATAACCGCGTTCAGAAGGAACAGGTTGTCGTGGGGATGGAATCAAGCCATGTTATCTACGCGAGAATTTGGGGTAAGAAAATAATTATTAGACGAACTATCTAGATAATTATTTAGGAAATCTTCATTAGTTCCATTGCTATTTGTAAAGTGCATACCAGTTATATGTAATCAGCACAGGATATGCCTTCGAATAAGTGACCTCAACTCCAAATTCACAAGGAATAAGGGTAAAGCAAAATTTCACCGATTCTTAGTCTATAACATCCTAGTTACATATAACATTAGCGTATCCACTTAGCAATTATCAACTTAGGAATGAAGATTCCATTTTAGTTCTCAAGTATAAAGTACTTATAGTAACACAAAACACCCCTATGGTATTTTAGACTTAGGTTCTGTTATAATGTTCTCATTGTGGTAATGTTGGTAAGTTTTTAGATTTTTTGCCCTATCATAACCATTCTTGGGCATGTGCTAATCACTCTTTGGAATAGCATAGTTGATCAGGCTGTGCCACTCCCAAGACTGACCATACATCCCCGAGCTTACGTGTGATATTCAACAATCGCAATACTTTTGTTCTTGTCATTGTGACACTGATTTTAGTATGAATGCAGGCACGTATACTTTGTTAAATATTTTATTATTTAAAAGTATATTCTTTTAGACAGAGTGTTTTAATCGCTATGTATTTATAGTTAGTCTATCTTTTATGGGTTGATATACTTAATTCACTATAAACAATTCTCTGATACCAATCTGTCACACCCCAAAACCACGAACGACAGAAACGTTCGGGGGTGGAGGACGTCATGTACAATATCACAACAATGTAATATAATAAACAAGCAACAACATTATCCATTGCATTATAAGTAGAGTTTTAATACATGTGTGTTCTTTCATAATATACAACAATAAAATGAATAATCAAAATAAGGCGAGTCTTGTCTATGCTCCGTCTTCTCAAAAACCTGGCCATTGCACATGTCTAACTGATGACCTGAGAATACACTTTATTTTGAAAGAGAGTATCAGCTTTCAAGCTGGTGAATTCATAAGTAATTAAGCGTCGTTGTCTTGCTTATGAAAATCTATTATGAAGGCCATGTAAACCTTTAAATGAAAATGTTGATGTAAGTATGAAAAACCCTAGAAAATCCCTTATTTTATATTAGTTTGAGATGTAGTCTTCTACCAAGACCCGAATGTTTTGTTATGGCAATGTAGTCTTCTACCAAGACCCAAATGTTTTGTAAGTAAAATGATAGATTGTCATTTCTATTGACTGGTACTAAATGTGCTTAGTCTAACTCATCGTTTATGTGAATATATCACCAAATAAAGTAAGATGGGAAAAATATAATCATGTAAGTGTTATTATCTTGGGTTACCAGGACAAACACGACATCGCAGTAAGCGATATGTATAACCTAATGAACCTCCGAAGACGGTCCAGTTGTCCTCTGTAGCTGCAGCAGGTCGGAGGAAGGGTTAGTCCCGTAAAGGTACTCCTAGTATAAGTAATAACCGTACGCATCCGTAGATGTTCATCGACCACTGGTGCTAATCAGTTGGGATTCAGAATGGTTAGTCCCATCCAAATATCCCGAGGTACTGGGGGATAGGGTCCCGTCTAAATATCCCGACGTACTGGGGGATAGGGAGGATAAGTTACACAGAAGGTACTAATAATCATCCTCGCAATTCGTGATACAAGTATTCATGTAAGTAATACACAGGTAAATGTATCTACGTAAAGGTACTCATGTAAGCTATTTATGTATCATGCAAGCATATGTAAACGTACTCCTGTATCAGGTAATGTACTAGTAAAGACTCATGAATGAACTAACTCTTGTGTGATTCCTTGTAATAGGAATAATGTCTGATATCTTCAAATTATCCCTATGATAATTAACTGAAAGGTAATTAGTTGTTCAACTAGGTTTATACACTCTTACTACTCAAGGGTGTGGGAAACTAAATGAAAGATGTAAACTATAATCTCTAACATATATATGAACATATGCGTATAAGTATAGTTTGGTTCAAGAAGGTAAAATTAATGGTTTTGTAAGATATCTAAGAGTTTTGAACAATAATTAAGAGTGAATTGATGTCATTTTAATAAACATTTCAAAACTAATACTTTTGTTATCAAGGTATTTTAAGATAGAAAACCATTTCATGTGTCACCTTTTGAAATATGTGAAATCTACTGAGGGAAAACACAGTTATAAAATACATAAGATTGATTTAATAACATATTGTTTTCTACTTGTATTCCCCACCCCCCATTAAAGCATTTAAAATCATTTAAAACATTGATTAAAGGGTATGAACTAATCTATTGTTGGTAGTTTAGATGAACTAGACGGTGTAGGATTGTTAGGCGTCAAGTGAGGGCTTGTACACACACTACGATCCTAATGAACATATAATCACACATATATGCACTCAATTAGTCTCAAATCACTAATTGATAATGTTAAGACATCCTAGACATAATAAACACTTTATATAAGTGTTTTAAGCCCTAAGGATTTCATCTAAGCTATTATGGGACGAGGCACTTGTGTTTAGGGTTCCAAAGGACCCCATATATGAGTTTACTCCTCATATACCATCACACATGGAGTTTACGGTTGTAAACACTTGAGTTTATGGCCATAAACTCCCAACCATGGGTGTATTGTGTGTTTTGAAGTCCCAAAAGATTCCTGGAATTATTCCAACTTGGTGGTTAAATTTTTGGAAGGGTTTAAGATGTAGAAACACTCCATTTAGGAGTTTACGGCCCTAAGGCCATTTCCATTAGATTTTGCGGCTGTAAACTCTTAAGTATGGGTGTTTTTGATTCTTTCAAGTCTCTTGCACATGTGGTATAGGTTCTAGACTTTTATTCCAAGCATATGAAGGCCTTAGGCACACTTTGGTGCCCCTTTAATTAGTTTACGGCCCATGAACCATGTCATGGCCATAAACTCACTTTGCAAGGTGATTCTTATGTGTTTAAGGCCCTTGATTTATTGGGAACAAGTCTAGGTAAAAGTCCAAAGCTTTAGGTGCCTTAAAAGCACCATTTGAGCTTGAATTTGGAGTTCACGGCCTAAGATATTCTTGGGCCGTAAAATCCCAAACTTGGGTGATCTTTGCTTGATTTCATGTCCCTAATACACTGCTATACAAGTCCAAGGCAGTAGCACAACACAAGGGTCGGTCTAGGCTTTGTTTCGGGAGTTTACCGCCCAAGAATACCTTGGGGTAGTAAACTCCTAAATCTAGTGATTTAGCCTTCTAAATCATGTTATAAACACATATTAAGCTTTCTAGCACTACTAGAAAGAGGTACTCACGATTTGGGATAAAAACCTGAAGATCCGTGAGAGAGAAAATGACTTTTCTTTAGTTGGAAATGCGAATAATGAATGGATTTGGTTCAGAATTCTATTTATAGTCCTGAGATATTTTTGGCAGAAAATATTTTTATTCCTGAAATGATTTCTAATATAACCGAGTGTTGGAATAACAGTGTTGCACAAAACCCTAGTGCAACCACTCTCCTGATATCTCCTTAAGTGTAAATCCTGAAAAACTACCAAACTTATACCCGAAGTCTGGAATTACACCGAAACTGTTCTATGCTCTATTGTCTTGATATAGTTTCTTCAGAATGGAAATTTTGGCTTGTCACATAAGGAGGTTCTAGGACTGTAAACACATTTTTATGGTCCTATTTCTCATATTTTTAATGAATTTGTAGGCCAAAGGTGTTATACTAGAAGCTAGGATAGTTACCTTGACGACTTGGAGCTCGTTTTGGATGATTTTGGCTTGATTTCGATTTTTAGAGAGAGAAAGTAGAGAGAGAGTAGAGAGAGAGTGGAAAGGATTCAAATGAGGTTCTCTCAACTTTATATATGCTCAAGCTTTAGGACACGGTGGAATTCTACCCGATACTGCTGATAAGCGGGGCTTTTGGTCGTACCCGATTTAATTATTTTTATAACTTGACGGAATAAAACTAAAATTTTTCTAAATAAAAATTTGGGGCGTTTCCACGAGATTCTAATGCGTTTGGACAATTATTAAGTCATAAAAAAACTCAAAATGACTTAATTTAGAAACGAAACGGAAATAATTTGAGTAACGATTTTTTTTTATGACGGAACGGGTTACGACAGCGGAATGAACTTCGGGTTGTCACATTATCCCCCCGTTAGAGGGAATTTCGTCCCGAAATTCAAAGATTAGGATACAGTTCATGAATTGAAAAGAAATATGGATGAATCTATTGCTTCGGGTCTTCACGCTCCCAAGTGGAATCGGGTCTCCGCTTAACATTCCAGCGAACCCTCACTATTGGGATGTGGTTTTGTTTTATACGTTTAATTTCTCGATCCATGATCTCAATTTGTTCTTCCATGGGGGTTCAGTCTTTCGTTGATTTCGGTCTCATCAAAGGATTTGCTAAGGTTTCGTCGGGTAGACACTTCTTAAAAATATAGACGTGTAATACCGGATGGATGTTACTAAGTTCTGAGGGTAGTCGGAGTTTGTAGGCTACGGGATCGATTCTAATGAGGATTTCGAAAAGTTCTATGTACTTCGGGATACGTGTTTCAGAATGTAATATACTTTCTCTCTCATCGTTAGCTATCTTGACGGTAGACGTTTCGGTTACTAGTTGAGGGCTAAGTTTACGAAGAAGTTCAAATGAATAGCTAAAAGATTATCTTTCAGTACTAGAATCGAAAAGGATTGCAAGCATAAAGGTTGTCGAAAAGGAATATACCTGTGGCAAAAATGGGGTCGGCGGCTGCCTCAATTTGTCCTATAGCTAGGACTCTTCCAGTGTTGCCAGATGTTGCTGCCTTAGGGCGGTTTCGCTTGTAATGTCCGACTTTTCCACAACTATAACAGGTCTGACAGATACCAGCTCCGAAAACTTGACTTGTTGATTGGGTTGGTGCTCTGCAGCTTTGCGCAAAGTGACCCTCTTGGCCACAGTTCTTATAAAACTTTGCACAACACGGACCAGGGATACGATGGTGGTAACTGCACCTATCGCACCATGGAAGGATACCGACATATCCGCTGATAGGTCCTTGGGCTGAGGAACCGACAACAGAAACAGCAGCAGGGGTAGTGGCAGCATGGATTGCCACTATCTGTTGTTTCTTCGAGGACTCCGGGGAAGACTGGATCTTCTTCTTCATCTTCCAAGACTTTCTTTTCTCACCACTCTTCTTTGTCAGCTCAGGAGTGGTGGCCACTTCCTCTGGGTCATCACTATGGTCGATTAAGGTTTGCGCTAGGCACTTGGCGTTGTCATAGGTATCCGGCTTCGCAGCTAAAACGTTCCCTTTGGTTGGCTAGGTCAATCCCCAGATGAACCTCTCAACCTTCTTACTCTTCGGGGTAACCATTCCCGGACAGAGTAATGCCAGGTCATCGAATCTAGATGTGTAGGCGGCGATACCGGAACCCTTCATCTTCAGGTTCTAGAGTTCATGCTCCAGCTTCTGTATTTCTCCCCGAGGGCAATATTCCGCAAACAGAAGTTCCTTCATGACTTCTTAACCCATAGCATTTGCTACATGTAAAATTAAGGATTTGACTCGGCCATTCCACCAAGTCATAGCTTTATCAATGAACGTGCAGGCGGCAAATTTCACCTTGTCAGATTCCGAACATGCACAAATCTCGAAGATAGATTCGATTTTCTCTAACCACCTAGTTAGAGCAATGACACCCCATGTGCCATCGAAGAATGTGGGTTTTGCGTTCATAAAGTCTTTATAGGAACACTCTTTATAGGAACACTCCTCTTAATTGAACCAAGAGATATGATACAAGGGATATCTCATTACGAGAGATATAGAATTTTCATTAAGCGATAAAGCAGGAAAGAGTTATCAAAGCAGATAAACTATCGCTAATGGAATGATCAAGGAACAATTCTTTGAATGAGGATTTCTACAATGGATTGGCTTGAGAAATACTCCCATAGTATTTCATGATTCGCTGCAGCGATGACTCGTTGTTTGGGATATTGGGTAAGTTTTAGGCATGTTGCATACCACAGTCACTCCCAAGCACATGTTGGCCGTATATCGAATGAATATAGTTGGCCAGGCTATATTGATCCTAGACACGACTACATAACTGCCCAGGTTTAACCGCAACGTACAACACCCATTTACTTATGTTTCGTTCTACTTGTAGTTACGGATTTTGACGATCAGGTATACTTGTATACTTTCGAAAATACTTATACTTTAAGGTATACTTTTAGTTCAGAGCACTTAGGCCCCTTAGTGTTTATAGTCTTATACCATGTAAGGTTTGGTATACTAGTTCACTATAAACAAGGGCTCTGATACCAATCTGTCACACCCCGAAAACCTAAGGCAGGATCATTTTCGAGGTGGACTCCACGTTGAGTATCAAATCCAATGCACATAGTAAGCATAGTAAACAAAAAATATTACATTACATAGTAATATTTACATTGTTTGAAAACAAAGAGTTACAAAAGTTATACATATACATATCATATGAACATAAACAAAGACGAATCTTCCAAACGCTCCCTCTTCTCCAAAAGGTGGCGGTGTACCTGTCTAATGTTGACCTGAGAATACAAGCAGTTTGAAAATCAACATAAAGCTGGTGAGTTCATAAGCGGTTTAGTTTTGAAAAGAATGAGTTCCCTTTTGTTTTCTGAAAAGTTGATATCCAAGAAAATCCCATATTTTCTTATAAAAACAGTTTAGTTATCATTTGTTACCAATTCAATTATAAGTAGTTATGTTATCCTAGGAAAATCCCATATTTTCCTATTAGTTTAGTTTTCCATTCGTTATACCATTCATTTACGAGTTGTTATGTTATCCCAGGAAAATCCCATATTTTCCTATTCGTTTAGTTCTCCATTCGTTATACCATTCGTTTACGAGTTGTCCTGTTATCCCAAGAAAATCCCATAATTTCCTAAACGTTGTGGTTGGTTCTTAGTTTTGATTTCGATACACTAGTATCTACCAGACTTATAGTATTAGTTAGGATTTCTGATATCTTTGTTATCCTACATTTGCATGTCGATTATCTACTATACTTAGTTTTATTTTCGAATATTTGGATACACTCAGAAACATACATTAACTGTATATTCGAAGTTCTGGTGATTTCCAAAAGAGTACATTAGATGTATCTTCGAAACGCTGTCGGCATCCAAAGGCTCAGAAACATACATTAACTGTATATTCGAAGTTCTGGTGATTTCCAAAAGAGTACATTAGATGTATCTTCGAAACGATGTCGGTATCCAAAGGCGTATATTTTCGAAACTCTGTCGATGTCTAGAGGCGTACTTTCCTATTCGTATTCATATTCGTAACTCTGGCGATACCCAAGGCGTACACTAACTGTATATTCGAAGTCTTGGCGTCATCCAAAGGCGTGTTTTCGTATTCATATTCGTATACCTAATCCTATTCCTAATCGTATTCGTATTCGTATTTGCATTCATATTCGTATTCGTATTTCTATTTCTATTCCTATTCGTATTCGTATTCTCATTCATATTCGCATTCGTATTCGTATTCGTATACCTATTTCTAACTGTGTATTATTATCCCTTCACTCTCGTATCTACGCAGAGTGGTAAAGTTCTAACTTAATGTTATTAGTCCTGCACTGTCGTATCTATGGGGAGTTATATCAAGAACATTTTAATGCTTTTTGGTTAATTCTTTTAACAACAATCATATGGGAGTTCATTTGTGAAATATAAAATATAACATTATAAAACGAGTTTCACAAATAACATAACGGTTTACTCTGCAAGTTGAACGATTTGTTAATATAGTTTCTCGAGTTAAAAGCATAAGACACATGAAATAGATCAAATAAAATCATAAGTTTAAGTCCAAGATTGTCTTGTACTTGTGCTTGTATTCGCCCCCTCCCCCCTGAAAACATTGAAAAACATTGAAAAAGGGTAGGGGTATGAACTCACCGATTGAAGAATGTGTCTGACTGGATGTTAAACGTTAGTTCGGGGCTTGAACGGGCGTGAGGTTCCTATGTATTATGAAAAGATACACATTTGTATTTAATTAGGATTTGAAGTAAAATTTAGATATGATTATACACTCCAATACGCGAAAACACTCCATTACAAGTGTTTGGAGTGACCCAGGTGGCATCTATAGATGTGTAGGACCTAGATATAGAGTTTACTCTTCAGAAGTAAACTCCTTGTGGATTTCATGGTCCATTGACCATATCTCATGAGTTTACGGCCGTAAACTCATGGGTGGTGGGTTCTTGGATGCCAAATGGTCATACAAGGCACACGGGAAGGTTCTAGGGTTGATTCCATGGATTAGGAAGTGATTGGGACTCTAAATGACCTTGGATAAGAGTTTACGGTCTATGAGGATGTTCTTCTGAAGTTTACTACTTTAAACACGAGTTTACTACCTTAAACACGAGTTTACTGCCTTAAAATCGAGTTTACTACCTTAAACACGAGTTTACTACCTTAAACTCGAGTTTACTACCTTAAACACGAGTTTACTACCTTAAACTCATGTTTGTCCATGATTCATGAGTTTTGGTGGTTGAAAGATAAGCATTCTAAGTTCTTGACCCATTTCTAAGTCATATAAGGTGTGAAGGGCACTTTAACACCCATTAGATGAGTTTAAGGTCTAAGGAGATGAGTTTACGGTCTAAGAATGTTCTTGGACCATAAACTCACGCTTGTCCCATTTGTGTTAGATTTGGTGCATTTCTTGAAGGATAATAAGGTTCTAAACTCTCATGGAAGCTTGTTGGAGGCGTTTAGGGGCAAACTAACACCTTAAATTGAGTTTACCACCCAAGAATAGGTGTTTACGGTTGAAGCATGTGCTTGGGCCGTAAACTCATGCTTATGCCCCAATTGAAGAGTTAAAGGTGTTCTAAGTCCATGCAAACAAGTCCTTAGGTCATATCTAGGCTCCAAATGAGTTTTGGAAGGGTTTAAAGACTCAAAACCCCTCATTACATGTGTTCACGACCTAAGGAGGTTCTAGGACTGTAAACACATGTTTATGGTCCTATTCCTCATATTTTTCACGAATTTGAAGGCCAAAGGTGTTATACTAGAAGCTAGGATAGTTACCTTGACGATTTGGAGCTCGTTTTGGATGATTTTGGCTTGATTTCGATTTTTAGAGAGAGAAAGCAGAGAGAGAGAGAGTGGAGAGAGTGGAGAGAGAGTGGAAAGGCTTCAAATGAGGCTCTCTCAACTTTATATATGCTCAAGGTTTAGGACACGGTGGAATTCTACCCGATACTGCTGATAAGCGGGCTTTTGGTCGTACCTGATTTAATTATTTTTATAAGTTGACGGAATAAAACTAAAATTTTTCTAAATAAAAATTCGGGGCATTTCCACGAGATTCTAATGCGTTTGGACAATTATTAAGTCATAAACAAACTCAAAATGACTTAATTTAGAAACGAAACGGAAAAATTTAAGATAACGATTTTGTTTAACGACGGAACGGGTTACGACAGCGGAACGAACTTCGGGTTGTCACACAATCTTCTGTGACATGAGTTATGTAATCTTCTATGACGTGACCAAAGTCTTCATGATAGGAACACCATTTAGACTTGTCTTTCCAAGCGGTAGATTTTGCTCCTTTTCTTGGCCATCTTGCTTTGTCCCCAAGATCTTGCATGGCAAAGATTACACCTGAAATATGCATAGAAAAACAATAGTCGGTTATCTTAGGGAAATCTTCTTCCTCTCCCTCGTCTTTAAGGGTGTTAACCCTATGATGGTTGGGTTTGGAATAAGGTTTTAATTTAAAGGATCTTTATTCCGAGGAATCATCCTTCCTATTAGAGTGATCATAAGAGCTTGGTGGGTTCCTCCTCTTTTAGATCTCCTTGTTTTCTATGAGCCTGATGAATCTCAATTCCATGCTCCTCACTTCATCCATCGATTTGCATGGGGTCATTATGAGATCTACATAGAAGGGATAATCCTTCTTTAAGCCTATTCTGAAAGCTTGAACTGAAGTTGTCATGTTGATGTTGGGGATACTTAGAGCTTCCCTGCCAAACCAGTTCACAAAAGTCCTAAGGGATTCCTTAGGATTCTGAACTACCCGATAAAGATCACTGGTGATCTTTTCGAATGTTTTTCTACAAGAAAATTGATTATTAAATAAATTAATTAAGTGAGAAAATGATGTGATCGAATAAGGAGAAACGTTAAGGAGCCACTTTAGAGCGGATCCTGTAAGGGTAAAACAAAAACCCTTGTATAGGAAGGCTTCTTTAAAGTGAGTGGGGATGGGAATAATTACTATCCTCTCCTTATATTTTGCTATGTGCTCCTCAGGATCTGTTGTTTCGTTGTAGGGCTTCATGTTGGGGGTCTGGAAGCATTTTGGAACTTCAGTACCAACTATCACTACAACGAATCTAAAGATCTTGTGACCTGTAGGGCATAGTTCTGGTACCGGTTGAGCTACTCCAGGTACACTTGAGATCTTATGCCTTAGTTTTTGCGGCTCCTTAGCCATGATTGTGCTTAAACCTATATCAAGATCCATAGAGTTAGTTGTAAAATTATTATCATTAATTGAGTTACCAGGATCCTTGTTATTGGGAGTAACAAAGGTTTCATTAGCATGTTGAGTCGTATAGGTTGGTTCTCTCACAGTCGCGCCCCAAGCGAGAACAGAGGGCGGCACTAAGGATCCTATCTCACGCCGGATTGCTAAGGATCTTGTGTTGTTAATGTTTAGGATCTTGGGCTGCAAGATCAACGGTGCTGCCTCTTGAGGCTTGTGGAGCTCAATCCTCTTTCTTTCCACTCCTTTGAGGATCGTCCTGTTATATTCCTTTTGTTGGGTGACTTTTTGATCTAGTATCTTTATTATATAAAAGATCTCGTTGTTGGAAATCAATACACTAGGATCCGGGAGTCCTATGGTAACTTGAGAGGTCTTTTTATTTAGCACTTCAGAGACTATCTTAGGAGCTCCAGTCGGTGGCGATGGAAGGTTTTTAAACGAAATGGGAGGAATCGAGGAGGAGGACAGATTCAATTTAGTAGATATGATTTTTTTCAGCTATTTTGAGCACCACGGCCCCACGGTGGGGTCCAAATTATTTAGGTCAAAAATCAATTAAAGGGATATTAACCAATGTGTATGAGAGGCTATGGTGTTGTTAGTGAAGTAACTAACGAAATTAGAACAAGATTACACAAGAGATTTACAAGGAAAGCCCTTGATCCTGGTTAAGATCTCTGGAATAAAACCTTGGGAGGTGATAATGATCACCTTCCTTTATGATTTTATTGATTGAGTATGATATACAAGTGCTAGTATAATCAAAAGATAATAACAAGAACTCCAAAAAATTTGTGATCCTCAAAGATCAACTTATAATCGTTGATTGACTTGGTCCCCCGGATCTTTTCCATGGTTGTGATGACTATTCGTTGAGGGTGTGACTTTTACTGATTATTTTTGCACATGTGAGAAAGACAATAATATATATATATATATATATATATATATATATATATATATATATATATATATATATATATACAGCCGTTATAAAAATATCAGTCAATATCCTGGAGTATATTCGGGATCCTAAACTTCAAGGATCCTATGTTTTTAGGATCCTTAGGCTAGAGGATCTTAATATATCTTCTAATAACTTATCCCTAATACTAACCAAATTAGGAAGTGTGGTGTGATGTTGGAAATAAGGTAAGTAAAAGTAAAGTGATTAAGATCTTGAGATGTGTCGAAGATCCTGGTCGAGCCCAAGATCTTGGTTGAAAATTATAATGCTTAGACTTGAGTTTAATTTAAAAGTAATATCTAGTAATATAAATAAGTGTATGCTTGGACGAAATAGTGTTAAAGAGAATTAATGAATAAATTTTTATAATAAAGTTTAAGATACTCAAAAATGTTCTAAGATACTAGAAGATACCTTAGCGATTTTAGAAACATAAATGGATATTTAAACCAATAAATAAAGGAATAGATTTTTTTTTAACCACAACGAGTAAATAAAGTTTTTTGGTTAAAAAGTAAAGTGTTTTCGTCAAATAAGTTAAATGAATCAAAGAAACATCAATTGTTTACAAGGAAAGCCTTTGATCCTTGTTAGAATCTCCGACATAATACCTTGGGATGTGATAAAGATCACCTGCCTTGATGTTTTTATTAATTAAAATGAAAATTAAAGAGAAAAAGGAATGAGTGTGAGTACAAATGATAGTATCCTGCTAGAGAATCATGTGTAGTGTGACGATTACAATTGTTTTATATAGTTAACCCTAACAACTAGAACTCTGAGAATTCGGAATCCTCCGAGATTACTTATAGCCATTTGCTTGACTTGGTCCTCCATGTCTTTTGCATAGTTATGATGACTATTTGTGGTGTGTATGAGTTTGACTAGTTATCGCACATATGAGAAACACAAGAGAATATGTGTCTGTTATTAATAATAAAAAATATTAGTCAAGATCCTAGAGTATATTGGGATCCTAAGCTCCAGGTATCCTAAGCCTTTGAGGATCCTTGGACTTGAGGATCCTATAAAAGTTTTAGGATCCTAGTCCTAAAAATTGCCCCCAAGTTATTCTTGAAAATAAATGAGTTAGTTTTGATAACATTAAAGGAATAACTTAAAGTAAATAAATGGAAAGAGATAATAGTAAATTTTAAATTTTAACCCTTAACGGCTAGAATAATTCAAATTATAACGGATGAATTACTTGTTGTTATCAAGAGATCAAATCAGTTGTTGGTTCAGTATAAATAGAGGTGGTTTGTCTATCGATTTTCTTTGCCCTCCCTCTTCATCTTTCGATTACGGACGATTTAATGGAAGGTAATTTTCTCTTTTTCTTCTACATTTTCACTTCGTCTATCATGGTTAGAAAGATGGTCGTTTCTCGCAAAAATATCTTAGTTCTCCCTGAAGACGACTTCATCAACCAAGGGATTCTCTCCTATGAGGAGACGTGTTCCTTCGGTGAACATGATATTCAGTCTTTGAGACTCAATGGAGCCTTCCCCCCATGAAGTCATTTTGAGGCCCTTTGATCCTCTCATCCAACCTGACTTTGCTTCTCTTACCTAGGTGTGCTTCCCCGAATACCCCTTCTCCCTAGGTTTGAAATAACCTTTCCCTGGAGTCATCTCTAAATTATTCAGGGTGATTAGGGTCTTACATATTTTCACCATGTCGATTGTTTGTAGAATCCTATATTGGATTGACCAAGTAAATCAATCAAAAGGCCATGATATAGGTCTCTCTAAGTTGGCCCACATGTATGATCTCAAAACCTTTAGGAATTCTCAGTTTCTCCTCAAAGTCAAAATCCACAAATCTCCTTTTTGTCTTGAAAACAAAACGTAATGACGGTGCATGGAAAGAAAAATACATTTTTGTGAGATGTGACTTTGTGCCTAGTGGGGATCTCCTGTCGGATACCAAAGTGAAGAAGGGTGGATTCTTTTATATTGATACAAAGATCCTGGAATTCACATTTTCTTATTTTGTTTGCTTTTTTACAACTTTCAAATTCGAAGAGGTTGTCCCTATTACTGAGGAATCTGAAGAGAAGATCGAGAAGTTATTGGCCTTGTCTGAATCTCATAGATCCTTTCAATTTGATCTAGCCACTCTGCAAGAAAGTTCGACAGGTAAGGATCCCCGATTTATTTCTCTTGTGATAATGGATTTTAATAATATTCTATTATATATAGGATCTAAATTCACTTGTTGGTCTTGATACTATCATGTCGAAGAATCAGGTGGTGGTGAAAAAGGAGAAGAGCTCATCTTCTCTTCTTTCCAAAAGGTCGACGATTGACTTAACATGGAAGACTTTAGGATTCCAGAAAAGCAAAACTGTTAAGTCTACAAGTCTATCTTTAAAGAGCTTGGGGTTGAGGAAGCGCTCTAGAATATGGTCTCTTTCTCCTAAGTTGTAAGTGTTGGTTTTATTCTTCGTCTTATCTTTTATTCTGCCTTTTGCTGACCCATTATGTATATGTTTCAGCTCTCTGGTCATGTTTCTGCTGATCTAAGGATCCGAGCGGAGAGGGCTGAACAAGCCCTTCAGGGATAGGAGAGGATGTGGAAAGCGACCAATAAGGGTCTATTGAGAAGAATGGAGATGCTTAGTAAGGAGAAGGATGTGAAGGAGGAGGAGCACTTGCTCGAGATAAAGGAAGTGATCTTTGATGCTAAGGTTAGTGTTGCGGTGGTCGTTTGGGAGGCCAAGATCCATCTTACGAAGAACCTGGGGAATCCAGATTCCTAGGAAGTGGATGGTTGGTGCGAGGCACTAGCAAGCCTGCTAGTGCCAATCAGGATCCTGTACTACACCTGACCAAATGAAGGGAGAAGAAAGACACAGCCATTGTGGACCAGGCTAAGGTCTAGGCTTGCCTAGATTATTTTAAATTACTTTTTGTGTATTTGGGATGTAGAACAATCAATCTTTACGTGGGTTGTAGTAGAACCCCTTGTGAATGCAATGGTTATGTTCTCTTTATATATATTTTCTTTGATCATCCTGCATAATTATTTTTGTGATATTGGGATCCTTAGATCACTAAGATCAAGAAGAATGTAGTTACTTCAAAGAATTCTTAACAAATCTCTTAGTAGATTATAAGTAATCCTTCTGAACTAAAATAATGAAGTTCTGGTAGTCAATTAGTGTTCGTTCAGGATCCTAAGAGTTTTGGATCCTAAAACTTTACTTAGAGTTTTTTTAGAATAAGGATAGATGAAACCTGGTGATCTTATGAAGAGTTTTCCGATATGAACTCCTTTTCAAAGTATGACCTTAATGCTTGAAGGGATCTTCATTTTAGAAGTGTGTTTCATGAAGGATCCATAGCTTTAGATTGAGGAAAGTCTTTGCTATGAATCTTGTTTGCTTAATGAATCACTTGGGAACAATTTCAAACCATATAATAACATGAAAATGTTATAAGCTTTATATATTTTTGGGGGAATCCCAATGTGTGAATGTTATAAACCATAGGAGTTTTCTGGGGACGATCCCAACTTAGGATAACATGTAAATGTTATAAACCTTAGGAATATTCATGGGAAGATCCCAACTTGAGATAACATTTTAATGTTATAAACCTTACGAATATTCTAGGGAAGATCCCAACTTGAGATAAAATGTAAATGTTATAAACCTTAGGAATATGTTGGGGAAGATCCAACTTTGGATAATATGTAAATGTTATAAACCTTAGGTTCAAACTTTAGGATCTTAAGTTATGTTCAGAAATAAAGTTGCCACATTACTGAAGCATGAAATGATCCCCTTATTCACATCTCATAGTTAGACATCATGTGTCCAAGCGATCTGTATAAACTTTAACTCGTGGATTAGATTAATTACCCTTATTCGTAGGAGAGATGATCAATATATGTTCTTAGGAGATTCGTATTGTGAATTACCAGATGTCTTTTATTTAAGGGGTTCTTAATGGTCCCTTGGGCATCAGGAGCCTAGAAAGTTTGCATGTTCAACATTCTAGGAAGTTAGAATCCTTTGAAATCAAGATCCTTAAATGTCAGGATCCTCATAGATCAACATCCTTGAGTGGCAAGTTCTTGATTCTTTACATTCAACAAACATTAGCTAGGGGTGGGCATTATCCTGGCTAACTGCCCTCTGATTCTTAGGTCAGTAACAATATTTGAAGAAAACAAATAATGAAAAGCAAAGGATAAAGGGTAAGTTGCATGCCTACATTAAGTGTATCAAGAAATGACTAACCTTACCTAAAAAAAATTAGCTTTGAGATGTATCATGTTCTAGGATCTTGGTAACACATCTCCATCTACGGTGGCCAACCAATGTGTTCCTTTACCTGCTTCAACATCTATGAGGTATCGTCCCTCCCATTTGGGAGCCAGTTTTCCTACACTAGGATACTTGGGATTTTGGAAAGTTTTTCTTAGTACCAAGTCTTCTACTCATAATCTCCTGATCCTTATGTTTTTGTTGTATGCTCTGGTGATCCTTTGTTGATGAGCAACAATACGGATCTTGGGGAGATTCCTAAATTCATCTATGGTGTCGAGATCCTAGGCCAAGATCCTGTTTTTCGTTCTCTTGGTTTTCGAGTAGACATCTTTTTGAGGGGATCACTACTTCAGTGGGGATTATTGCTTCTGTTCAAAACACTAATGAGTAAGGAGTTTGGTCAATAGGTATCTTGGAAGTGGTTCTATCCAGCCCTAATACAAAAGGAAGCTCTTCTTCCCATTCAACCTTTTCTTATAGTTGTTTAATATAACTTTGCTACTGGACCCTGCTTGGCCATTGGCTTGAGGTTGGATAGGAGTAAAAATCACCATCTTGATTTCCCAACTTGTGCAAAAATCCCTCGTTCATTTTCTTATTAATTGGGATCCATAGTCGCATATAATTTCAGCAGGGATCCTGAAACCGGTCAAGATGTTACGTTTGATAAAGAAGATTAGTTCTTTGTCCTTTATTTGCGTACAGGCTTCAGCTTCTATCCACTTTGAGAAATAGTCATTCATCACTAGCATGAAGACTTTTCCTCCAGGGGATACTAGTAGCTTTACTACTATATACATTTTGTACTTCATGGATGGCCAAGGGGATATGATAGGATGTAGGGGTTCCCCAGGTTGGTGCATGATGTTGCTATTTCTTTGACAAGCATCACATTTTTGTGCATAGAGGAATCAATCTTTCTTCATTATTGGCCAGTAGTATCCTATTCTTAATGCTTTGGAACATAAGGATCTACCACCACTGTGGTTTCTGTAGTCCCCTTCGTGGATGTCCTTCAGGACCCTAACAACTTCGTGATCTTATAAACACCTGAGGTATGGTCCTACCACAAATTTTTTATGAAACTTACCTTGGATTAGAACAAACCTTGAGATCCTTGTTTTTAATGCTTTTTTCTTGTTTCTTCCTTAGGGATTTTTCCATTCTGGAGATACTCCATGATGGGTTGGATCTAGAATCCTAAATTTGGGGAAGGAACATGGATGTTGGGATCCTAACATGGAACCATTGAGTTAGGATCTTTGATCGTGGAAACGTTAGTAGATCCTCCATGGTCATGAGAGTCTTTAAGTTTCTTGGTGGGATCCTTGATTGCCGGGACTAATATGTATATTACCGGGATCTTGGTTTCCATCGGGACCCTCAAGGAGGATCCTAGATTGCCTAGAGCATCTTCCTCAACATTGTCTTCTCTAGGAGCCTAGTTTAGGCTGAATGTTTCAAATTCTAAGGCCAGGATTTGGAGATATAGATCTAGCTTTTCTCCTTTTACTACATATGATCCATTAAAATTGTTAGTAAGTAGTAAAGAATCGACGAATACATGAAGATCCTTGATTAAAAGATTTTTGGCTAATTGTAGTCCCATGATTAGTGCCTCATACTCTGCTTTGCTATTGGTTGCAATTAATTCACAACTAGTTGTCTGGGGTAGGATGTCCCCCTTTTTCAATTTTAGTATGATCCCTAAGCCAATTCCTTTGTGTTTAGATGCTCCATCTATTAACAATGTACATCTTCCCATGTTTTCCTCTTCTAGAAGTTGCTTGGCATCTATTTCGACTTTAACTCTTACATCATCACTAAAGTCTGCCACAAAATATGTCGATGATTGGTACTTTATGGCGGATCTTTGTTCGTACATTATGTTATACATCCTTAGCTTCACAAACCATTTCACCATTCTTCCTGACATTTCTGGGTTTCTCATAACATTTTTAATTGGATAGTTAGTTCACAATTGTAGTGTGTGTTTCAAAATAATGACTTAATTTAGTAGAAGTTGTTACTAATTCAAGTATAAGTTTTTCGAGGTGAGAGTACCTAGTCTCAAGATCTAGGAGACTCTTACTTACATAGTATATGGGATGTTGGTTCCCATCGATATCCTTGGCTAGTACAACGCTCACCGCTTTTGATAATACTAAGAGGTAAAGAAGGAGTGGCTCCCCATCTAATGGTTTTATCAATAGGGGTGATGAACTTAAGTATTTTTTGCTTGTCCTTCTTCAAGATGTCGTAGAAAGGCTTGCATCTTTCTGAGGATCTTGAGATGAACCTATTTAATGCTACCATTCTTCCTGTTAATCTCTGGATATCCTTCATCCAGGCTGGTGACTTTCGGTCAAGGATGGCCTTGATTTGTTCTGGGCTACCTTCGATTCCTCTTTTAGTTACCTTGTATCCTAGCAACTTACCGAATCTCATCCCAAAGTGGCATTTGGAGAGATTCAACTTCATGTTGTATTGGTCTAGGATTTAGAAGGATTTTTCAATATCCTTGAGGTGATCTTCAACTTTTTGGACTTAACCACCATGTCATCAATGTAGACTTCCATTGTACCTCCATATTTTCCTTGAACATCTAATTCACTAATCTATGGTATGTTGCTCCTACACTCTTTTAGACCAAATGGCATAGCAGTGTAACAATAAATACATGTTGGGACTATGAATGTTGTATCCTCTTGGTTAAAGGGTTCCATTTGGATTTGCAGGAATCTTGTTGATGTGTCCATTAATGTAAGTAACTTGTGGCCCGTTGTTGTGTCTATCATGGAATCAATGTGTGGCAAAGGGAAAGGATCCTTAGGACAATCCTTGTTAATATTCATATAGTACGCACACACTCTCTATTTACCTTTCTTCTTTTGTACCATGAATACATTAGCTAGCCATCTTGAGAACTTCACATCCTTCATCATGCCTGTTTTGAGAAGTTTTTTTATACTTCTTGTATAACTTCGTTTCTCTTGGGTTTCAAATTTTCTTCTCTTTTGTTGTATTGGCCTGAAATATGGGTCAATGTTAAGCTTATGAGTTATTATGCTTTTGCCGATACCTATCATGTCCGCATGATTCCATGCAAACATTTTGCTTCTGGCTTTGAGGAATTTTACAAGATCTTATTCGACTTGTTCAGGCATAAAGGATCCTATGAGAAATTTGGCTTCAGAATCCTCAAGGTTCAAGGGCACTTCTTTTATTTCATGCTCTCTTACTTTTAGCATGTCTTTTTCCCTCTACTATAATTGCAATTCTTTTCATCGTACTGTTGAGGATTTCATTAATATCTTGTAGTATTCCTTGGATTCTTTTTGGTCTCCTACAATTTTCATTGTCCCACATGAGGTAGGCATCTTCACGCATTAACGGTATGTTGAAGGGATGACCTTCATTTCATTGTCCCACATGAGGTAGGCATCTCAGACTCTGGGATGCTCATTCTTTTTAGTGCATCTAGGAGTATGATGTTAAATGAGGATCCTGCTTCAACGATTAATCACTATTCCGTCGTGGTGAGGATCTTAGATGTCTAGCATGTCCGTTTCGTTAAAGATCATCTCCTTTTGTTTGGTGATCGTTGTGTTTTTTCGTGGTAATTTTTCTTTTCCCATTATGGAAACCTTGGCATGCCTTTTTTCTTTTTGCAGAGTAGGCGGTGCCAGACCATCCAAAGATCATGTTGATCACCTTAGCATCATCCGGGGGGATCCTGATCTTTCGAGGATCTTCTGAGGAGCCTGGTCTTTTTCTTTGGATTTTCTCTTCTTCTCCCAAGGATCTCTTTAAGATATCCTTTGCCTAGAAGGTAGCCAATTTCCTTTCTGAGAGCTATGAAATACTCTATGATGTGACCAAAGTCCTCATTATATGCACACCATTTGGACTTATTCTTCCAAGCAGTGGGTATTTCTCCTTTCCTTAGCAAACTGGCTTTGTCTCTAAGATCCTAAATGGCAAAGATTACACCTGAAATATCCACATATAAAGAATAATCAGTAATTTTAGGGAAATCTTCATCCTCCCCTAATTTTCAAGGGCATTAACCATATGATGGTCGGATTCGGAGTAAAGCTTTTACTTATAGGATCTTTGGGATAAGGATTCAACTTTCCTATTGGGATAATCATATGAACATGGTGGGTTGCTTCTTTTCTCGATCTCCTTGTCTTCTTCCAGTCTGATGAATCTCAATGCCCTGCTTCTGACTTCGTCCAATCTCCTGCATGGGGTCATTATGAGATCCTCGTAGAAGAGAGAATCCTTCTTTAAGCCCATTTTGAAGGCTGCGAATACAATATCCATGTCGATATTGGGGTTAGTCAAGGCTTCTCTGCCAATGCTATTCACAAAAGTCTTGAGGGATTCCTGAGGATCCTGAACCACTCGATAGAGATCACTAGTGATCTTTTCGAATGTCCTGCTGCAAGAGAACTGGTTATTAAATAAATTAATCAAATGAGCAAATGTCGTGATTGAATAAGGAGGAACATTAAGGAACCATTTTAAAGTTGATCATGTGAGGATAGAACCAAAGCCCTTGCATAAGCAGGCTTTTTTTTCAAATGTTTGGCGATGGGAATTATTTCCATCCTCTCCCTATATTGCGCCATGTGGTCCTTAGGATCCATGGTTCCATCTTATAGCTTCACGATGGGGGTATGGAAGCGTTTTGTAACTTCATTGTCAGCTATCTCTGGGATGAATCTAGAGATCATGTGACTTGTGGGAGATGCTTTTGGCACCAGCTAAACTATTATGGGCATGATTGAGATCATCTGTCTGAGCAGTAGTAGCTCCTTAGCCATGACCGGGCTCAAACCTATGTCAAGATCCATCGATTTAGTTGTAAATTTATTATTAGTGTTAGAGTTACCAGGATTCCTATTATTGGGAGTAAAAAAGGTTTCGTTGGGATCCTAAATCAAACGACAGATCTCGAGGATCCTGGGTGGTCGAAGTTTAGGATCTTGGTTTGTAAGACCGGAGTTCAGGATCACTGATTGTCCTATTATCCTCCTACTGTTAGGTGACTTGTCGCTCCAATCTTATCATTATTGCAAAGATTCTGCTGTAGAACATCATCATAAGAGGATCCTGGAGTCCTGGAGTGACCGGACAGGTGTTTTTCTATGGAGTTTTCGATACTTTCTTGGGAGTTCCAATTATGGGTGGTGCTGGAAGGTTTTTAGAGGAAATGGGAGGAATCTAGGAGGATCAGAGATTCTATTGATTAGACATGATTTTCTGAGGGATTATGAACACCACTGCCCCACGATGGGCACCAAATTGTTTTGGTCAAAAAATAATTGAACTAAAATGGACCAAAGTGTATGAGAGGCTATGATGTTCAATGTAATGTAAATAAGTAAAATGAATCTAAGCAACAAGAATCATTTACAACGAAATCCCTTGATCATTGTTAGAATCTCCGACATAAAACCTTGGTAGGTAATAATGATCACCTGTCTTGATGTTCTTATTAATTGAAATGAAAATTATAGAGCAAATGGAATGAGTGTGAGTACAAGTGATAGTATTCTATCAGATAATCGTGTGTAGTGTTACGAGTACAAGTCTTTTATATAATCAAGCCCTAACAACTACAACTATGAGAATTTTAGGATCCTCCGAGATTACTTATAGTCGTTTGGATGACTTGGTCCTCCGGGTGTTTTGCATAGTTTTGATGTCTATCCATTGTGTGTATGACTTTGACTAGTTATTTCTGGACATGTGAGAAAGACAAGAGAATATGTGTCTGTTATTAATAATAATAAAATATTAGTTAGGATGCTGGAATATATTCGGGATACTGAGGTTTGAGGATCCTAAGCCTTTGATGATCCTTGGACTTGAGGATACTATCGCAGTTTTAGGATCCTAGCTCTACCTTGAAGTAAATGCAAGAACACTGTAGGTTACAAGGAAAACACTTAATTATTTTGGATCTGCAATATAAAGTCTTGATAGGTGACGAAATCATCTGTTAGGGCCAAGATCCTCAATCATATCTAGGATCTCGGATCTCAGAGATATCTGATGATCCCAAAGCATATGCCAGGATCCTAATTATTATTATGATTGTTTCCTAACAAAATTTAACATCTATATGTCTTGTTAATTCCTCACATGTGTAGAAATAGTCAACATAAGACTCATTCTTAGGGGTCAACGAAACATTTTAATCAGGCAAAAGTCCCAAAAATATCAAGTCAAACCAACATGTTCATATTTATTTGAGAGGATCCCAAAAATATCAAACTTCTGGCTTCTCAGACTAGACTATAAATAAACATGTACTGTGTACACTACACATACCTAGACTTATTGCAACATGTGTACTCGTTCTCATACTTAACAAGGAAGGTGATAATTATCACCTCCTAAGTTTTTGTGTCAGAGATCCTAGTAAGGATCAAGGGCTTTCCTTGTAAACCATCTTTGCAATTTTATTCTCAATTTGATAATAACATCAACTATAACACCACAACCTCTCATTCACTTTGGTTGATATTCATTTGATTATTTTTGACCAAAACTATTTGCAGCCTTCCATGGGGCCATGGTGTTCATAATCATCAAAAATAATGTCTACACAACCGACCCTTTCTTCATCCTTTATTCCTTTTATTCCTCCAAAAAATCGTCCACCTCCTTCAAGCGGGCTCCCTGGTCAAAGGAAAACATCTGAATTTCTTCAAGAACACCCCTCTAGTCATTCCAGGATCCCTAGGACCCTAACATCCTCATACCTTGGTCTCGAATAACAAAATCTTCTGCATGATGAAGATGTTGACGTAGAAGCTGGCACAGTAACAAGAAGACCATAAATCTCTTCTTAAGGAAGCGGAAAGGATAAGGGAAGATATCTATAAACCCTAGGAGGGGAAACCATCAATATTGCAACCAAGGGTCTTAAACTTCCAATAGAGGATTCTTAGGAAAACCTCTGGAATCAACAGCTCCAGTGTCTATTGGTGTCCCAACCAGGGTAGCGATCCCAAACATGCAAACTCTTATGACCCAGGATCCTAATGAGACCTTCAATATCCCTAATAATAGAAATATTGGTAACTTCTCTAATAGTGACACTATCAATACTAACTCTCTAGATCTTGATGTAGGAATTAGTCCAGTCATGCTCAAAGAACTCCAAAAACTAAGACATATGATCTCAAGAGTACCTGGCGTGGTCCAACCTATACCGTAAGCATCCCCACCAGTCACAGGATCTCGAGATTTAACCCCTTGATAGTCGACACTAAAGTTCCATAACGCTCCCAAACTCCTAGCATGAAGCCTTACGATGGAACGATGGATCCTAAAGAGCATATCGCACAATATTGAGATAGAATGTTGACCATTCCCGTTTTGCCACATTTAAAAGAAGCAAGTTTAATGTTCCTCCCTACTCTATCACCTCTTTTTCTCACCTAGTTAACCTCTTCAATAATCAGTTTTCTTATAACAAAATATTTTAATGGTTCACTAGTGATCTCTATTAGGTAGTTCAGGATCCCAAAAAATCCTTAAGTGACGTTGTAAGCAGGTTTGGAAGGGAAGTGCTAAAGATATCGAACATAGACATGGCCACTGTCATGGAGGCCTTTAAGATGTGCCTAAAGAAGGATTCCCCATTCTACAAACACCTTATAATGACTCCATTCAAGAGAATGGATGAAGCAAGGACCAAAGCAATAAGAATCATCAAATTAGAAGAAAACTAAGAAATAAAAAAGAGAGCCAACACACCTAGTTCTTATGACAACCCAAACAGGAAGGTCGAATCCTCGACCTAAAGATCCTACAAGACCAAACCATATTCTAAACATAGTCACCATAGAGTCAATACACTTAATGATGAAGGGGAAGAAGATGAATTCCCCAAGATTATTGATTATTGCTTTTTTGTGGCTATTTTAGTTCAAATATTTTACATACAGGATCTTGGTGACAAAGAATGATGGCTAAGAAAAAGAGAGAAGTCAAAACACTTTAAAGACAAATCCATGTGGTGTGCATATCATGAGGATTTCGGTCATAATATGAAGGACTACATAGCCCTCGGGATGGAGATTACTTATCTCCTAAGTAACGGATATCTCAAAGAGATCTTAGGAAGAAAAAAAAGGTCCAAGGAAAAATAGAAGTGTAACAACCCGAAATTTCATATCACTTCTTGTATCCCAACTTGTAATCCAATCCGATCAACCAAACGTCATTTTCAAATTCGTTTCCGATTTCGCCATTTTATTAAGTCATTAGTTTATATCGACCTAAAATGAATTAATGGGTGTCTTAATACATTTAGAAATCATTTTAACTCCCCACTTTAGTAATCGGAATAAGTATAGAATCGACCGTATCGAGTCACGACAATTTGGTCGGGTATGACCAAAAGCCTCACGTAACGTCGGTATCGGGTAAAATTCCGTCGTGTCCGATTCCCGAACACTATATAAAGTGTTTTAAGACTTCATTTGAAGCCTTTGGCAAATTTCTCATTAAACTCTCACAACCTCTCTCCTCATGCTAGAATTAAGGTCCAAATCTCAAATCTAAGGCTTCAAATCTCTAAGGTACTTTCCCTAGCTTGTATTGTAACCTTCTTAGCCTTCAAATTCGAGTTCAAAGCATGGATTAAGACCATATTCATGAGTTTACGGCCATGGAGCCTTCAAGGGGCATAAACTCATATAGCATGGGTTTTTAAGCCCCAAATCCCTTCCTATGCAATTTTGGACTTTAGTATTGGCTTAATGGCTTCATGGACAAGACTTTTATCATTTGAAACATGGATTTTTAGCCATTTGAAGGAGTTTACGGCCAAGGCATAAGCTTGGGCCGTAAACTCATGTAAATGAGGTTCATGAACTTAAACCCTTCCAAATCATAGTTGGGACTTAGATAAGACATTAAGGCTTGCTAATCTAGACTTGGAACACTTTAAACATGATTTTTGGGTGATAAAAGTGAGTTTACGTCCAAGACATACTCTTGGGCCGTAAACTCCTCTTAAATGGTGATTTAGTGCCTTAAAACATGTCAAAATGCTTTCAAACTCAACCAATGGCTTTGTAGTAAAATCTAGATGCATCTAAAAATAGTTTAAGGGTTTGTATCACATCAAAAATGTCATTTATAGGAGTTTACGGCCTAGGAACATACCCTTGGCCGTAAACTCATAAAACTTGCTTAAGGATGCATCAAATTCACTTATATGGCTTGTATAAAATTCTAGAATCACATGTGATTGTTTTTAAGCATCAAAAACTAACTTTTCATGAGTATAAGAGAGTTTACGGCCATAGAACATGCCTCTAGGCTGTAAACTCCCAAAAATAGGTTTAATGGTGTTCTAAATTCATTTTAAGGCTTGGAAAATTAACTAGAATCATATGTGATTGTCCTTTGTAGCTTAAATTAATCATTCTTGGCCATGGGTGAGTTTACGGTCATAAAATCTAAGGGTATGGCCGTAAAATCCCTTTTAAATGGTGTTAATTCATTCCAAGTGATCCAAGGCATTTTTAGATATCCATTCTAGCAATCCCCATATCCATTTAAGCCCTTAAACCTTCAAAATCACACCAACATGAGTTTACGGCCGTAAACTCATGTGTGGGTGTGTTTTGTGGTTGCAAACCCTTTAAAATGTTTACTCTGGGGGAGTAAACTCAAGTCCCAAGTCCCTAGTTCCATTACAAGTCCGAAGATGTCACCCGGGTCACTCCAAACGCTCGTTTTGAGGTGTTTAACCTCGTTGGAATGTAATGTTCCATATAATTAGTGAATGTATCCCTAAATGTATATATATGGACATTATTTCATTTTACATAGGGACATCGCGAGTAAACAATCCCCGAACCAACGTCTAGTATCCAAAACCGACGTATTTCCGAGTCCGGTGAGCTCATACCCCTACCCTTTTCACTGTTTTTCACTGTTTTCAGGGGGGGAACACAAGCAAAGTACAAGGGTTTTCTTGTACTCAAAACTTATTTTCATGTGTGTGTGTTTCATATTTCATATGCTTTTAATATTGATTACACAACTGATAACTAGTAGAATATACAGATCACTTAAACATTTACTTGTTAAATGGGTTTTATAAACTGTTATGTTTTATATATTTCACAAATGGTTTCCACACTTTATCAGTTAAAAGCATGACATTATAACACATGAACTATATAATTCATACACTGTCTTGTCCTCGGTAACATTCCACAGAGATACACGAATGGAGGATTGTCCTATTATTACTAGTAAATTT
This sequence comes from Lactuca sativa, assembly GCF_002870075.4. Classification (NCBI taxonomy): domain Eukaryota; kingdom Viridiplantae; phylum Streptophyta; class Magnoliopsida; order Asterales; family Asteraceae; genus Lactuca; species Lactuca sativa. The sequence goes on from NC_056626.2 coordinate 296,291,379, forward strand.
GTTATTCCGTATGATTGGAGACACGTCCTCGGCGAACACTCCACAGAGATACACGAGTGGAGGACTACACCCGTAACCAGAATCTTTGGAATTTAGAGAGCATGACTTGAGTGTATAGATCTATATGGGGCTGACTACCCCACACCTGGCTGCTAGCTACAGCCGAACCGAAATGGTTCAAGGGTGACGAAAGTCATAAGGATTGTGGACTACTTATTGCCACAGGTTCAGTCTTTAGTATGGTTATGGAACTTGCAACTAGGATAACAGAGATTTACTTATAGTAATAATGAACCACATACTACATTTTCCAGATAACCAAGATTCAGTTTACATCTTTTACATCTTTACATAAGGTAACTAACATTTAGGAAGGTATGGGACCTTCCTGGGGAAACTTTGTATATAACCAGGTTTAACAGAATACGTCTTTCACATTGAAAACCAACATACAGGAAAGCATGGGGCATTCCTGGGTAACATATACATAACCAGAAAAAAGTAACCAACGGTATATCATTACATCTTTTACAATAACTATCAATTTAGGAAAGTGTAGGACTTTCCTCGGAATACACTGGTATATAAAAGCAATAGAACAATGAAGTGGATAATCAAACTATACATTACTTTTGTGAAACAACAACCAACTTTTAAGAAAATATGGGATTTTCTTGATGTGTGTTACATTTTCAGAAACAGAAAGGAAACATAAACTTTTTCATAAAACAAAACTACTCATGAACTCACCAGCGTGATGCTGATTTTCAAACTGCTTGTGTTCTCAGGTCAACAATAGTACAGGTACCCGAAGACTTACTTAATTCAGGATCGTGTGCGTGCAAGGCTCGTTCGTTTTGTTTATATCTAAAATTATGTATCATAACTGTATAAACTGTGTCTTTTGAAACAAATTGTAAAACTTTTTATATGTAATGTAATGTTTGTTTCACTTTACTTACTATGTACACTGGATTTGATACCCAACGTGGAGTCAACCCCGGAAATGTTTCCGCCTTCGGTTTTCGGGGTGTGACAGATTGGTATCAGAGCCCTTGTTTATAGTGAATAAAGTATACCAAACCTTACATGGTATAAAACTATAAACACTAAAGGGCCTAAGTGCTCTGAAATAAAAGTATCTTCAGACTACAAGTATTTTCAAAAATATACAAGTATACCGAACCGTCGAGATTCGTATCTATAAGTAGAACAAAACATAAGTAAATGGGTGTTGTGTATTGCAGTTAAACCTGGGCAGTTATGTAGTCGTGTCTAGGGTCAATATAGCCTGGCCAACTATATTCATTTGAGACATGGCCAACATGTGCTTGGGAGTGACTGTGGTATGCGGCATGCCTAAAACTTACCCTAATACCACAAACATCGAGCCAGTGTCGTAGCAAACCATGAAATACTATGGGAGTATTTCTCGAATCATCGTACATGTAAAGACCCCCCGATCATTCCGTTAGCGATAGTTTACTTGCTTCAATAACTCTTTCCTACTTTACCGCTTAATTGGAATTAATATCTGTCATATCTCTCGATTCAGAGGACTTATCATCCTCTCTCTTTATTGATCTTATTAGATCAAGATGCCTCCCAGGAAGAGACCCAGTTCCAACAACCCTCCGCCACCTCCTCCTGAAATCGATCCTGTGTTATTTCAAACAGCTGTTACCGCCGCGGTGGCAGCTGCCATGTCCCAGCTAAATACCGGTGGTTCAGTAGGTAGTAATCAAAATCAAGATGGTAATCAGGAAGGCCGTAAGGAGGGTTCCTATAAGTACTTCATGAATGCGAAACCTTCTTTCTTCAATGGCATTGGTGGTGTCATTTCCTTATCCCGATCGTTCAAGAGAATCGAATCCATCTTCGAAATCTGTTCCAGTGATGAGTCCGATAAGGTCAAGTTCGCAGCTTGTACCTTCCTTGATAAAGCATTGACTTGGTGGAATGGCCGAGTCAAATCCTTAACTCTCCCTGTAGCCAATGCCATGGGCTGGGAGGCTATGAAAGAACTCCTCCTTGTTGAATATTGTCCCCGAGGTGAAATGCAAAAGCTAGAGCACGAGCTCTGGAACCTGAAGATGAAAGGTTCCGACATTGCTGCCTACACTTCCCGATTTGATGATCTTGCCCTTCTTTTCCCTGGTCTAGTCATCCCTGAAATTAAAAAGATCGAGAGGTTTATTTGGGGATTAACCAATCCGAAAAAAGGTCATGTCTTAGCTGCTCGCCCAGATACTTATGATAGTGCTAAGACTTTAGCATAAGCCATAATTCACCACAGTGATGATGTTGAGGAAACCGCCACTGCTACCCCTGAGTCTACCAAAAGCAGTGGTGAGAAAAGGAAATTTTGGAAGAAGAAGAAGGGTCAATCTTCCCAAGGCTCTTCTAAAAGACAACAAACAGTAGCGGTTCATGCTGCTACTACCCCCGTAGCTGCTGCCTCCGTTGTGGGATCCACAGCTCCAACTCCTACCATCCGATATGTTGATAACCTCCCTCTTTGTGAAAAATTCAAGTATCACCACAACCCTGGTCCCTGTCGAGAACTATCCTGTACCAATTGTGGTAAGAAGGGTCACACTGTTCGATACTGCAAAACTCCTATTCAATCAGCAAACCAATCCTCTGGAACAGGCGTTGGTCAAGCCTGTTATAACTGTGGTGAAGCCGGGCACTTTAAAAGGAACTGCCTCAAGAAGACTACTGCTGGCAACACCGGAAGGGTCCTTGCTATGGGACGAGAAGAAGCAGTCGCCGATCCCAATGTTGTCTCGGGTACATTTCTTCTCGACAAGTCGTATGCTAATATTCTTTTCGATTCGAGCGCTGAAAGAAGTTTTATTAGTCATGCATTCAAACATAACCTAAAACACGATTCCCAACCTCTAACTGAAATATTTACCGTCGAGATGGCAAACGGAGAGAAAGAAAGTGCGAGTGAGGTATTCGTAGATTGCACTCTTACCTTAAACGACCATTCATTTCCTATCGATCTTATGCCCGTATCCATAAAGAGCTTTGATGTCATCATTGGCATGGATTGGTTGAGTCCCAATCAAGCAGATATCCTTTGATTCGAAAAAGCCATCCGTCTTAACCTTCCTTCAGGTCAAACTCTAGTGATCTATGGCGATAAACTCGGTTCCAACCTTCGTATCATTTCCTGCATCAAAGCTCAGAAACTCCTGCGAAAGGAGTGTGTTGCATTCTTGGCCCATGTAATCAACGAGAATCAAAAAGTTAAAGACCTCGCAAGCATCCCTGAGGTCTGTAATTTTCCTGATGTGTTTCCTGAAGAGCTTCAAGGAATCCCTTTCGAGCGACAGGTCGAGTTCCGTATTGACCCAATTCCTGGGGCTACTCCTGTAGCGAAGTCTCCATATCGCTTAGCTCCAGCAGAGATGCATGAGTTATCCAGTCAACTTAACGGGTTGCTTAGCAAAGGATTCATTAGACCGAGTTCCTCACCCTGGGGAGCCCCGGTTTTGTTTGTCAAGAAGAAGGATGGATCCTTTCATATGTGTATTAATTATCGTGAGCTAAACAAGTTGACTGTCAAAAACTGATATCCTCTTCCACGAATAGATGACCTTTTCGATCAACTTCAGGGAGCCAGTTACTTCTCTAAGATAGACCTTCGGTCAGCGTACCATCAGTTGCGAGTTCATGAAACTGATGTGCCCAAAACAGCTTTCAGGACTCGATATGGACACTACGAGTTCGTAGTGATGCCCTTTGGTTTAACCAACGCGCCGGTAGTGTTCATGGATCTGATGAACCGGGTGTGTCGTCCTTATTTGGATAAGTTTGTCATAGTATTCATCGATGACATACTCGTCTATTCCCTAAGTGAAGAAGATCACAAACAACACTTAAGGCTAGTGTTGGAGACCCTGCGATCCGAGAAGTTATACGCGAAGTTTTCAAAATGTGAGTTCTGGATACGGAAGGTAACTTTCCTTGGTCACGTGGTAAGTGAGGAGGGTATTCATGTCGATCCTTCCAAGATTAAGGCAATAGAGAATTGGTCAGCACCGAAGACACCCACAGAAATCCGACAATTCTTGGGTCTCGCTGGCTATTATCGAAGGTTCATCCAAAACTTTTCCAGAATCGCCAAACCCCTAACCACTCTAACACAGAAAGGTGTACCCCTTTGTTGGGGTGATAAACAAGAAATCGCATTTCAGACGCTGAAGAAAGCTTTGTGCAGCGCGCCTGTCCTGTCCCTACCTGAAGGGACAGAGGACTTTGTTGTCTACTGCGATACGTCTACTCAAGGTTTAGGCTGTGTGCTTATGCAGAGAGGAAAAGTAATTGCTTATGCCTCTAGACAGTTGAAAGCACACGAGGTCAACTATACCACACACGATTTGGAGCTAGGAGCCGTAGTTTTTGCATTGAAGATTTAGAGGCATTACCTTTACAGAACCAAGTGCACGATCATCACCGACCATAAGAGCCTGCAACATATCTTCGACCAAAAAGACTTGAACATGAGACAAAGGCGATGGGTAGAACTACTCAGTGATTATGAGTGTGAAATCCGTTACCATCCCGGCAAGGCCAATGAAGTAGCAGATGCCCTCAACCGAAAGGAGAGTACCAGCAACAAGGTGAAGAGCCAGTCAATAACCATCCATTCCAACCTACCCATGCAAATACGAAAAGCTCAGTTAGAAGCCCTGAAACCCGAGAACATGACAACTGAAGCTTTGAGAGGAATGGAAAAGAAACTTGAGATCAGAAGTGACGGAGTCCATTGTTTTATGGATCGGATCTAGATTCCCAAGTCCGGAGGATTTAGAGAGTTAGTCATGGAGGAAGCACACAGAACCAGATACTCTGTTCACCCCGGTTGTGACAAGATGTACTTAGATCTCAAGAAACAATATTGGTGGCCAAATATGAAGGCTGGGATAGCTTCATTTGTGGGCAAGTGACTGACTTGCACCAACGTAAAAGTTGAACATCAGAAACCCTCGGGTCTGCTCCAGCAACCTGAGATACCTGAATGGAAATGGAAGATGATCACCATGGATTTCATCACCAAACTACCCAATTGCTCGAGTGGGTATAATACCATTTGGGTGATTGTCGATCGTTTGACAAAATCAGCTTACTTCGTTCCAATCAAAGAATCATACAAGATGGAAAGACTTGCACGTATATATATTCAAGAGGTAGTCCAACTGCACGGCGTACCTGCATCCATTATCTCTGATCGAGATAGAAGGTTTACTTCCCGATTTTGGCAGTCTCTCCAGAAAGCCCTTGGAACCCAACTAGACATGAGCACGACATACCATCCTCAGACCGACGGACAAAGCGAGAGAGCAATCCAAACCATGGAGGACATGCTTAGGGCATGTGTCATTGACTTTGGAAAGTCGTGGGACGCACATCTACCTTTGATCGAATTCTCGTACAACAACAGTTACCACAGCAGCACTAGGGCTGCCCTGTTCGAAGCCCTATACGGTCGAAAGTGCAGATCCCCTCTGTGCTGGGCCAAAGTGGGAGATACGCAGTTAGCCAAGAGTCGAGTCCCCAACAGTGCACTTACCGGTCCTGAAATCATCCGTGAAACCACTGAGAAGATTATCCAAATCCGTGAACGACTAAAGGCCTCGCACGATCGCCAGAAGAGTTACGCTGATAATCGTCGGAAACCACTAGAATTCCAAGTTGGAGACCGTGTTCTGTTGAAGGTCTCGCCCTGGAAAGGCACTGTACGCTTCGATAAACGTGGGAAACTTAATCCGAGGTACATTGGACCTTTTGAAATCATCGCCAAAGTTGGTCCGGTAGCCTATAAGCTTCATCTACCTCACGAACTTAGTAACATCCATTCCGTCTTTCATGTTTCAAACCTCAAGAAGTGCCTATCCGATGAAACCCTAGTGATTCCATTAGACGAGATTGACATCGATGAAAACCTCAACTTTGTGGAGGAACCGATCGAAATTATGGATCGAGAAGTCAAACGTACGAAACAGAGTCGCATCCCGTTGGTGAAGGTTCGCTGGAATGCCAAGCGGGGACCGGAGTTCACTTGGGAGCGAGAAGACTCAATGAAACAGAAGTATCCACAACTCTTTCTAGATCCATGATTTGTATTTTCTCTTATTTCTTGTCTTGAATTTCGGGATGAAATTCCCTCTAACGGGGGGATAATGTAGCAATCTGAAATTTCATATCACTTCTTGTATCCCAACTTGTAATCCAATCCGATCAACCAAACGTCATTTTCAAATTCGTTTCCGATTTCGCCATTTTATTAAGTCATTAGTTTATATCGACCTAAAATGACTTAATGGGTGTCTTAATACATTTAGAAATCATTTTAACTCCCCACTTTAGTAATCGGAATAAGTATAGAATCAACCGTATCGAGTCACGACAATTTGGTCGGGTATGACCAAAAGCCTCACATAACGTCGGTATCGGGTAAAATTTTGTCGTGTCCAATTCCCGAACACTATATAAAGTGTTT